>NC_046165.1:7909373-8087459 GCF_011064425.1 Rattus rattus | reverse complement strand
GAGTCCAGAGGGAGCAGGGGAGGGGAGGAGGCAGAGGAGGAGCTGCAGTTGCTTAGAATCACAAGTACGTTGCTCATTCATCCTTTCAGAGGCATTAGCTGGTTCTCAGTTCCTGATCCCCCTTCTTCCTGCACTGTCACTGTCCATAGCTGACACTACGGGTCTCATTTGTCAATTTCCCGGATCTCTTCATAACCTTCCTTTCCCCAAAAAATTAACCTCCCACTCTGTAATCTCCTGTTTTCACATGCACCAAAGCTCCTGTCCTGCACTGAACATTCTGTTTCATTCAAGAGCCAATAAACGAAACTTTCAGCTCAGCACTGGTCTTGCTAACAGTCACCACCTTCCTGGCGAACAACTGATACCACACTGGTAACATTCCCAGATTAATGATGGCACGAACTCCCCAGCTTTCACTGCTTGCTCAGTCTCGCAGTTTTCACCACTTCTCAGAACGCCTCCTCTTCACCTGCTCCGCCCTCCTCCTCCCCTTCCACCTCTGTTTCCGTCCTTTCTTCTGGCATCCCGGCCACTTTCAAGGGCTGTCCCCGGGCCCAGCTTGATTTTTCAGCCTTCAACTCTTTTGTTGTTGAGAACTATCGTCTCCTGCCTGGTTTGTCTGGTCACACTGAATCCTTGAAGTATGCAGTCCATTTCACGAACTCTGAACAATTCTCACTGTTACAGAGAAAACCACTCACCACTCCTGAGCTCTCCTTCCTGGAAATTTTGCAAGGGTTTTAGCCTGACGTCTACGCCAAACACTTTCACGCCGCACAAAATGTTTGTCAGGGCAATTCCGTAAGATGATCGGGCTAACTGAACATTGGTTACTTCGAGTTTTGTTGATATGATCTGCTCCCAACCACGGTCCATCTCAGCTGCACCCCACATCTCCTGCCATCTCACCTTCCCAGGTTTTTCAACTGAACTTCCTGTTGAAATCATCCTGACCCAGCCTCCTCCTTTCACATGCCTGCCTCTTGACACTGTTCTCACGCTGCTCCTTCCAGGCCTGTCCCAGTGATGCTTGAAACCCAGCATGCCAGATCTTTCGGCAGGCTGCATTCTGCCTGGCCACTTGCTCCGACAGGCCAACTGTTTAATCAGTCTTAACATTCTTCCGACATCACAGCCTTCCCATCGTCCCCAAACTCTGGTTCGAAAAACAAAAACAAAATCCTAATTGTTCAATTATGACGCAGAAAGATTAGTCTCTTCCTAGACATGATGACAAAGAATGTATGCAGTGTTCTGGGGGTGGGGTGTTCAGGTGGTGTCTGTGTGTGTGTTCAGGTGTGTATGTGTGTGGTGTGTGTCGCGTGTGTTCAGGTACCTTTCAGGTAACTTTCAGGTGTGCCTCAGGAATTGTGCAGAATCTCAGGTATGTTCTGTGTGTGTATGTGTGTAGAGACAGGTGTATAGGTGTGTGTTCAGGGGTAGTCTCTGTGGTGGTAACTTTCTGTGTGGTGTTTCAGGTGTGTTCAGGGTAAATTGTGTGTGCCCTGTGTGTGCCTGTGTGTGTCTGGTGTGTCTCCTGGGTGTGCAAGTCTGTGTGTGTCTGTGTGTGTATGTGTCTGTGTGTGTAGACAGGTAGTACACAGCATAATTGAAAAGTGGAAGAAATAGGTCGGCTGATTGAGAAGGAACGTAGATCAGATTTAATCTGGAGAGCAATACTACGGTAAGGAAATGTTATTTCGAGTATCTCCACAGCTGGCATCCTTGCTCTCTTTTATCTTGCTAGCCTTCCGGGAGGCCACTGACCTTCTCTCTTATACTCTGCTGCTCCCTGAGAGACTGGCCACCCTCCCCCACCCTCTCCCTCCAACCCCTCCATTCCGCTCACACTTACCAGAGTCACTCTTCATGATCAGTCCATTCATCATGCTGTCATTCTTTCCCCATTCTTCTTTTTATTGAAAGTTTCAGTACGCCTGAAATTTCAAACTAGCAGTCTGTGTTTACACACTGTAATCTTGCATATTCTATTCCTGATTCTCAAGGGGTCCACTGAGACTCTGGATCAATGGTTTCCTTTGGCTGGAGTGAGGGACTCTGAGATTCAGCATCCTGTTTTGTTCAGTCTGTCTGTCTGTCCATCTCGTCTCCTGCCTGTCCGTCTGTCTCATGCAACTGCCTGCCTCTCCTCCCTCCTGCCTCCTCCCTCCTCTCCTCCTCCTCCTTCAGTTCTCAATGCCATCACCAGCCATTACTGCCTGCCACCATGGTTCTCACACCAGGCCAATCCTGCTCCCAGGCTGCCTCATCCTGGCCTTCCCAGCCCCCTGCCCCCACCCACCTTGAACCATAACTTTACTTGAAACTTAACATTGAGAACACTTATTCAATTCAGGTAATAGATTTATTTGTTTGTATTCCTGGAACTTGTTTCCAGCCAGTGTGGACGCCTGCTAAATACTTGCCAATGGAAATAGACCAACAAGAGCAAAAGAGTGACTGACTGAACCTGAGCTTGTACGAAAGAGATTTTCATTTGAGAATGTGAGCTTATGGTCTCTGTGCCTGTGATACTTTGCTCAATATTTTTCTATGGTCCTTCCTCTGGCTATTTTTACTCACAAACCTAGCTCAATTATCTACAATTGCTACACAGGAGGCTTCGGAGCAACTCTAATTGGGTTTTAGGCCATGGACTTGAGAGGAATGGATAAGCTATGTTTTTCATACTAAAGAAAATGGCCTTCAAGTAGAAGCCCCAAATGCGCTATTTCAACAGTTGATGGTAATTGAAGCATTCTGGCAAATTCTCAAGTTCATTAATGCGCCTTTGTGGGAAAGCACTTTCGTGTATAAGAGGTGAAGGCATGCATCATGAGTCTCATAAATCAAATGAGACAGAGGTCCTGGGTTTGGAGCTGTGGACACAAACACCAGGCTCCTGGTTTGTGCTTGTACGCACCCAGCTGGTGAGAAGCAGGACTCGCCATAAGCAAGGGGCAGGAGTCTGCAGTGAGGTCTCCAGCCTGGGCTTTCATCATCGGCTCCCTGCAACCCTGATGAGTGCACAAAGGCCCTCTCCTTTGTCTACCAGCATCTCTACAGTGAAACAACAACTTCATCTACCTCAGCCCTTTAAACCTGGTGGCAGGGGATGAGTTCTGTGAAATGCGCCAAGGGTTACTAGACTACATTCCATTCATTGTTGTTTTCAGAGACTTAGCTGACATCAAGGAAGAGGGACGCAACGGAAGCCCAGAGGAACTGTGGACTTCACCAGGATGTCCTGACTGCCGTGATTCAGTTCAGAGCTGTGTTATCTCAGGGTAACTAGGATGAAGTGTGCCAAGAAAGACTCTGGCCTGCATTTAATTCTGGAGTGGCTGAGCCGAATTCTTGGCCTCATTGAATAACTTATGCCGGAATGCTTGAATTACCATCAACTGTTGGAAATAAGCATTTGGGAGCTTCCATGAAAGCCATTTTTTTAGTGTAGAAAGAAACATAGCAACCATCCATTCCTCTCAAGTCCATGGCCTAAAAACCAATTAGAGTTGCTCCGAGAGGCCTCATAACCCAGCAGTGCTGGAGTAATTGGGGGCTAGGTTTGTGGAAGTTAAAAATAGCCCAAGAGAAGGGACCATAGAAAAAATATGTGAGCAAAAGTATCTGCGGCCTGAGACCATCGCTCCCTTCTCAGAAGTAGGCGTCTCTTTCCAGCCTGCAGCTCAGGTTCCAGTCAGTCACTCTTTTGCCTCTTCATTGGTCTATTTGTTTAGCAAGTATTCATGAGCCGTCCACACTGACTAGGCTCCAAACCCTCCTGTGTAACAACACCAGACACAAAAGACAGACACAAAGTGAAGGACAGGATACAAACAAATAAACAATCTGCTACCTGAGGTTACAGATGGGGTGAGTGTTCCTTGCTCTCCAGTGACAGGACATATTTGATACAAAGTTTCTACTACTTGGGTTTTCCAGAGTCCTGATACAAAGTTTCTCTATGGATTCCATCCTACTAGCACTACTTCCTAACTGTCCTTGGCTTTTCTTAAATCCCCATAAATCTGTACTTTATTTAGTAATCAAGGTATTTGAAAGCACAAAAAAGATCAAGGACCCCTGCTTTCACCTCTTAACAACTCCTTTACACCTAGAGTGGAACCCAAGATCTGCAAGGTCTTGCAGCTCCTGCCTCTGCCTACCCGAGGCCTGTGTACCTTTGCTGATAAGCACAGCTCCATATTTTTTCCTTAGCTTCTGGGGCTTCCTCTGCCTATGCTGTTCCCCCATCCTGTCCCCTTTCAGTAGATCCCTGGCGTGAGTCCCCATCCTGACAGCCCATCACCACATCTACTGCACACTGGAGATAAACATCTCTGCATCACTTGCTCCCTAAGGGCCTTCTGACATTATTAGTCATGTGAGTCAGGATAGCTGCTAAACCTATGTGCCCAGAACCTAGCCCAAGATATAGTGCACAGTAACTGGTAAAATGCTTGTAGAATTGATTGCAGAGAAAGGGAAGGCAAGGAGGAAACTCTGTTACATAAACTCTGAAGAGCTTGGAAAAATCCAACTGTCTCTAGCCACCTTTACACTGCTGTAAGAGACACCAGGTTGAAGGCAGCTTATAAAAGAGAACATTGGTTTGGACTTGCTGAGAAGTTTCAGAGGGTTAGCCCATGATTGTGCTGGCAGGAACCATAGTGGCAACGGCATGAACTCCAGTAGGGCTGAGTGATTACCGCCTGATCTTCATTAGGGGCTGGGGAAGGAAAAGGGAGGAGGGAGGGAAAGGCAAGCAAACAGAAAGGCATAGAAGAGGTGAACACAGACAGACATACACAGAGAGACAGATGGACAGACACAGAACAGACAGACAAAAACAGAGAGAGATGCTTTTGAAATCTCAAAGTCCACCTCAAAGTGACACACCTCCTCCAGTAAAGCCACATTTCCTCCTTCCCAAATATTTCCACAAACTAGGGAAAGCATTCAAATGCTATCTGAGCCTGGTGCCATTCTCATTTAAAACCACCACATTAACCCAAGCTCAGTTGGGGCATGGTGGTGCACACCCCTTGATTTACACTCAGAGTCAGAGGTAGAATCAGTCCAGGGGTCTCAAGCCAGCCTGGTCTATAGTGAGTTCCAGGCCAGATATGAGACCCTGTCCGTGGGCCACTGCCCCCAGAAAAAACAAAGAATCCAAACAATTCAAAGATATTTTGCCAAAAAAGTGTTCTCTTTTACAGTAGATTCATCTTATTGGAAACAAATTCTATATATTTACAGAATGCCACAGATTTTCTAGTGTGTCTGTTATAGAACTTCTAAACACAGCTAATCAGCAGAGACTGCCTTCTGCATCCCGTTCTTGCTGCTGATAGCTTTTGTTTATTTTGTTTTTTGGGGGGTGTGTGCCTTGCAAAAAAATCACCCTTGTAACAAATTTCAGGCATGTAGTAAATTATTATTAAGTGAAATTTAAAATGAACTATCCTACCAAAAACTCTTTAAGAACTCAATGAGATGGGCTTTTTTTTTCCTAAGCAAAAGTTGAATGAATATTTTTTACAGTATTTACTTAGCTATATCATAATAGTACTGTTGTTTAAGAATTGTATAAAAATGACATAATTTGAGAAATTCCATAATCAAGAAGAATAACAACACGTGCATGTATGAGCTACACCCGCCATTTACCCTGCATGCAGTAGGAAGGGCCAAAGAAGTGACGGCATGATAGATGGACTGGTCATAGAAGAGTGACTCTGGTAGTGGCAGAGAAAAGCGGAATGAAGGGAGTTGGAGAGAGAGGGAGTTAGGGGAATAAGCCAGTCTCCAGGAAACAGCAAAGGCATGAAGAGAAAAACAGTGGCCTCCGGAAAACTAGCAAAAGATAAAACAGATGCCAAATGGAAGACCTCAGCTCTTTCATTTTCCCTTACCATGGGGTATTGCTTCAAGATAAATCCAATTACCGTTCCCTTTCCAGTGCAGCCATTTTATTTCTTCCACTTTTTCTCCAATGCTCTTGGCACACACACACATACACACACACACAGACACACACACACATACACACACACAGACACACACACACACACAGACACACACACACAGACACACACACAGAGACACACACACACACACACACACACACACACACACACAGACACATACACACACACACACACACAGACACACACACACACACACACACACACACACACACACACACACACACACACACACAGATACACACACACACAGACACACACACACACACACACACAGACACACACACATGACACACAGAGACACACACACAGACACACACACACAGACACACACACACAGAGACACACATACACATTTCTTTCCCCAAATGTTGTCATCATATCTCGAAGAAGAAGGACTAATCTTTTTCTGCATCATAATTGAACCTCTGAATTAGAGAGTTTTTTTTTTTCCGGAGCTGGGGACGGAACCCAGGGCCTTGCGCTTGCTAGGCAAGCGCTCTACTACTGAGCTAAATCCTCAACCCGTGAATTAGAGAGTTTTTACAGACTAATGAAAGGTCGTTCTCACCCGATGCATTGTGTCCTACCTTCTCAAGCTTTGTTTTGTATGTTGCTGCCAGCCCTTTCTTCCCTCTATTTAGCCCTCAGAGAGGCAGTTGGGGGAGCTACAAGATTCCTTTGAAGAATACATACTGTCATAATACACATTTCTATATACAATGACACACTTCAAACTCTAGATTTCTTTATTACAGCAATGTATATGCATATACATCTTCAAGGGATGGGACTGCAACACATTAAACAGAGTTTGGGGTTCCTCTTGAGCTAGCACCACCAAGTAGCAAGGAGAGCCATTATAGTTCCTATGGGTTGAACCCTGACCATATCCATTCAACAAATACCAGACCATGCTCCATGCCCAAGGAACCCTGTAGAAGAGAAGCTCTGTCCTGGATCTGCTGACACAGTCTGTCTCTCTGTGCCTTACTTATATATTTACTTCAAATCCTCTCCAAAATCTTGAGAAGCATCCACTTACTTGATTATCGGAAAGGAATGTTAAATTTACAGACATTAAACAGTTAGCCTGGGGTCAGACAGCAAGTGGCAGAGCGGGAATGCAGCCAGATCTGCCCAGTCCGAAAAAAAAAGATTTCCAGCATGCTGCAGTTTCCTTTTAAGCATCTCCCATTAGGGACCAAAATGTGCTCAGCACTGAAGGAGAACAGCATGAGGGAACTTGGCCTGCCTTGCTCTGAGGCCTGTCAAGGAGAGGTAGATCGTAGCTGTTCCAAAGGCAAATGCCTCATCACAGTCTGCAGCTTCACCATCCTCAAAACAATGAGGAAGAACTCTTTTACTATGCCCCCTTTTACCCACATGAAGGCAGTCCAGAGCCTCACATTGGTGGAAATTCCCCCGAAAAGGAGGGAGAGCTAGAGTCAAGTTTGCCTTTGAACTCAGATATATTGATAATCCCCTCCTTATCCTCTCAGGAAGATAAATTGATTTCACTTTGCTATCATTTAGCTACATTTAGGAATAATTTCAAATCTAACCAAGGAAGATTGGTTTGTCAGATATAATCTAAATTAAGAAGGAAGACTTATTAAGTTCCAGTTGAAGCCATCCATTCAATTAACAGCTATTACAGATGAGCTCAGAACCCATTCCAGAAGAGTGAGACAGTCTGACGATGCTTAATTTTATCTAGACAATTCTTCCTGGATGTGCAGATCACATGGAAACCAAAAAACCTGGGAGAACATTAAGGAGAATAGAGCATCTTCTGTCTCACCTCCTGAGTCTGTTTCGGCCATCTGTATTTGTCCATCTGGATGGCCTTTTTCCGGGTAGAATGGTTCTGGGTTTCACGAGCACTAATTCACTAACTTCGCAGGATCCTTTTCCAGCACCCAGTTCTCCTCCTGGCTCTCTTAAGGCATTTTCTGTGTAGGGAATTAGGGATAAAGCACTCCTCGCTTGAGAATTCAAATGGTGAAAATGTCTCCTCACTATTGAAGCATCCTCACCTAGGATCTATGTTTCACTCACTCCAGTGCCATTTTCTCTCTTATCTTTGGGGACTCTGTGTCACATGTGCTCCTCTTAAGGCAACCATAGTGTTAATAGGTTACGGTTATTTTGGACTTCCTTTCTCCTGGACAATATTCTAAAATATTTTAGGACAGGAGCCACACCTTGTCAGGTCTCAGATTCTGCAGAGAAAGGTCTTAGCGTGTCCCATGTGCAGGAAACCGTTTTTGCCTGTTGGAGGTCACAGTGTGATAATGTAATAGCAGATATGCTTCAGCAATAGGGGACAATATATACCTTACGCTAGCTTGAAGGTGCTCTGTGTTCTTCAAACACAGCCGCAGCTATTAGGTCAAAGATGGACACCAGACAGACCCAAAACCTTGTTGTCACCATTCGTGTGATTTGGGGCAAATCATGTATCCAACTAAAAGCTCAAGTAACCAATGTTCCAGTTGAAAGCCCCGATACATCTTACAGGTTGCCTAAACCAAGCAACGGTACAGTACACGTAAAGTGTTTAGCATGGAACACGTCAAATCTAAACCACCCACGAAGGTCAAGGCTCTTCACTGTTACTAAACAGAACTGTGATAGATAAATTCTCAAGAGTTTGATGCTTCGGTCTTCATTCACCCAGGACGGTCTACATGCTTAAACTTAGCTTGTAAGAGCAGAAAATATTTAATTTTACCTCACATTTGATCCCACGCATGTTTGATTATTTCCAATTAAGAGTTTCCACCTCAGGAGAGGAAGGCTCTAAATATACGTCTCGGAGAGCAGGCTCCAGGAGATGGCAAGCCCAATTCTAGCCTGCCTCTCGGCTCTACCAAGGAAGTGAGATTCGGAGGAGTTCTGATGGCTTCTGCCCATGGTCACGTTATTCTTACTAGTTTTCTCCATGGGTGGATAGTGGGGTCCCGCCCCTGTGATCTTAGAGAAAAAGGCAGATGGTGACACAAAAGCTTTAAGACCTTCCAATTTCACAATTCTTGGTGAGTTCTTGGTGGTGCCAGATTTAATGGTTTTCTCTGATACTTTTTTTTTAATAAATTCGAACATTTTGTTCTTCTCGCCAATTCTCACAGGTGACATGGCAGTGAGAATAGTGACCTTGAGACACCTTGTTTTGTTTTGTTTTGTTTTGTTCCCTCTCTGTGCAGAAAACCAGGGTGTATTCTATTGCTGTTTATAGCAGAATGCGTTTGGTTTTTTATTTTTTTTTGTTCAGGGGAAAAAGTCATGTTTTCATAATGTAAAATGAAAGCTTAAATATGCTTATTTATAAGGAAAGTATTGAACAAAAGTACTCTGAGCTTTCCTTCCTGGGAAAAGAGATTCTCTTTGTGGTTTCCTTTCTGATGATAAAGGGAAACTTTTGATTATCTCTTACCTTTGGGGATTTATCTGGAGACTTTACTTTCTGGTAAAGAATAAGAAGATACTTAATGTGCTCCACTCAAAAATGGATTAGTGAAACTCAATTTAAATCAACATCCAATGTGTCCTTAGAAGCAAAGAAAGAAATACGTTTTTCTGGTTCTCACGGAAATTTTCTCCCTCCTGCCTTGCAAGGAAATCTTCCTAGGTCCACGCCTCCCACGGACAGGCTCCGCCCAATCTCACTAATGCACAGTACTAAGGAATTTGTGAGCAGCTCAGACATTGATGAAAGTTGTCTTCAGGGGTCTGTATGCCTGTGAGGATTCATCGCTGTGTATTCTCAATCGAGTCAGAATGTATTGCATACTTCTAAAAATCTTTTCTTCAAGGTTCTAGGTTGTGTGAGGATTCACCTCTGTGGGAATAGCTTCTACTTGAAGGACTTGCCAGTTGCCTTGGTGTAAATACCCACAGTATGGCTGGTTGCAAACCCAGGCAGGATGTCACTGAGCACAGTATAGTATTCCTGTCATATATACATATGCGGATACATATATGTTACATATATTATATATAGAGAGTATAATTTATGTGATTGTAATTATATGAAGCTTAACCTTTAATGATCATAATTGGCAACTTATGTGCAAAGTTACTAGAAATGTCTCAAGCCCGCTCAGCAGCAGTAAGAGCCCACTCCAGAACTGCTATCGTGGAGAATTGCCTGGAGGCCCTGGTTTGGACCAGTTGTTCCTTGTGTGGGCATTCTCTTTATGCTCATTAGCGATCTAGTTCCCTGGTCTCTTGTCAGAATGCTTATAAAAGCAGGTACATGTCCAAAAGACATCTCCACCACTTAATTTTGACCAAAGTAACACTTTGTTACTTTGAACACATATGTGTTTGTCCAATCACAGAGTAGATGAATGGTTCACAACCAGACTGCTGTGATCCCTGTGTTTACTTAGAATCTGCCCAGTGACCCCAAAGAAGCGCTTTCAGCCTGATAAACAAAGAGCATGAGAAATAATCATTTAACCAGGCAGGGAGACGTGGGAATTTTCTCTCCCTCCATACACTAAAATATGCTATGTTCGATTCCTTGAAACTCTGCCCTCTGCTCATTTGGAAAGAATATTAAGCTATCCTGCAGTCTCAGGAATGCACAACAGTAAAAAAAAATAAATTCTCAAGCAAGTGGAAAGAATTTGTTTTTATTGAAGAAAAGATTTTAAGAGGCATCTGACAGATACCCTGGAACCTAAGTGTTTACGCTTTGGAAGTAAAATTGTTTAAACCTTAAAATATACACGGGAGCCAGCTTTAGGGGGGAAAAAAATCCAAGCCAGTAAAAAATGACCCAAACAAAAACTGGTGACTTGACTCGATTCAGAATCCAGAATCCTCTTCACAGGACGCTGAACCCATCCGGGGACTTAGCCCTGCCAGAGAAGTTGGCCAGGATGGCCAGCGCACTCAATCCTCAAGGAAAGAAAAGGACAGGAAAACAGGGTGGAAGGTGAGGAGGGAGGAGGGAAGACGGAGCAGAGTAGAAAGGAGCGCGTTCTGAAATGGGGTGAAAACCCATCTTCTCGGAGACTTGTTAACATAAACAACAGTGAAAAGCTGGGGGTTTAAAACATTGTATCATTAATCTAAAGATGTTACACCAAAGAAAGAAACAGTTATCGAAATCATCCAGTTGTCCTTAGGAAGGTGTGTCTTAGGATATTAGCAGAAAGCCGTTAGGGACCAGAAAGGCCAGTGCCTGAACGTAAACTCTAAGGGAAAGTTTCATTTATTAGTGTAGCTCTTCTTGCTACTGACGTTGGGGAAATGTTTTGGGGAATATTTCAAGTGACTCACGTTTGCCTACGTCGATACGTGAATAACCCCTACACAAACACATCTCAGTCACCACCTCACTTCAAAGAATTACTTTAATTTTGAGTATGTGTGTCGGTAAAAGGGTTTGCCCAGATGAGTGCAGTACCCACAGAGACCTGAAGAGGGCATCAGAGCCCCTGCAGCTGGACTTACAAATGGTTGTGTGCCACCCACGTGACTGCTGCAAACCGTCCTCTGCTAGAGCAGTATGAGCAGTAGAGCAGTATGCAATCTTTATTTTAATTTTATTTTTCTTGGATATTTTATGTATATACATTTCAAATGTTATTATTCCCTTTCCACCCTCTCCCATACCCTCTTCCCCATCCCCCTCCCTGCACCTATGAGGATACTCCCACTCCTACCTCAACTCCCTGGCACTCCTCTACACTGGGGAAATGAGCCTTCACATGACCAAGGGCTTTTCCTCCTATTAATGCTGGACAAGGCCATCCTCTGCTACATATGTGGCTGGAGCCGTGGGTCCCTCCAATGTGTTTGGTTGGTGGTTTAGTCTCTGGGAGCTCTGAGGGGTCTGGTTGGTTGATATTGTTGTTTTTCCTATAGGATTGCAAACCTCTTCAGCTCCTTCAGTCTTTTCCCTAAGGCCTCCATTGGGTCCCCTTGTTCAGTCAATGGTTAGCTGCAACCATCCTCATCTGTATCCATAGGGTTCTAGCAGAGCCCCTCAGAGACATCCATATCAGGCTCCTGTCAGCAAGCACTTCTTGGCATCAGCAACAGTGACTAAATTGGGTGATTGTGTGTGGATGGATCCCCCAGGTGGGACAGTCTCTGATGACCTTTTCTTTCAGTCCCTGCTCTACTTTTGTCCATGTACCCATTCCATAAGTATTTTGTTCCCTTCTAAGAAGGAATGACGCATCTTCACTTTGGTCTTCCTTCTTCTGGAGCTTCATGGGGTCTGTGAATTTTTTCTTAGGTATTTGAGCTTTTAGGCTAATATCCACTTATCAGTGAGTGCATACCATGTGTGTTCTTTTGTGACTGGGTTACCTCACTCAGGATGGTATTATTCTAGTTCTATCCATTTGCCTAATAATTTCATGTAATCATTATTTTTAACAGCTGAGTAGTACTCCATTGTGTAAATTTCAGAAATGTGTGATACATTTTCTGTAACCACTCCTCTGTTGAAGGGCATCTGGGTTCTTTCTAGCTTCTGCCTATTATAAGTAAGGCTGCTATCAACATAGTAGAGCACGTGTCTTTGATAAAAGTTGGAGCATCTTTTGGGTACATGCCCAGGAGTGGTATAACTGGGTCCTTGCAACCCCACCAACAATGGAGGAGTGTTCCTCTTTCTCCATGTCCTCCCTAGCATCTGCTGTCACCTGAGGTTTTGATCTTAACCATTCTGACTGGTACGAGGTGGTATCTCAGGATTGTTTTGATTTGCATTTCTTTGAGGACTAAGGATGTTGAACATTTCTTTAGGTGCTTCTCAGCCATTCCATATTCCTCAACTGAGAATTCTCTGTTTAGTTCTGTACCCCATTTCTTTAATAGGATTATTTGATTCTCTGGGGTCTAACTTCTTGAGTTCTTTGTATATTTTGGATATAAGCCCTCTATCAGTTGTAGGATTGGTAAAGATCTTTTCCCAATCTGTTGGTTGCTGTTTTGTCCTAACCACAGTGTCCTTTGCCTTACAGAAGATTTGCAGTTTTATGAGGTCCCATTTGTTGATTCTTGATCTTAGAGCATAAGCCATTGGTGTTCTGTTCAGTAAACTTTCCCCTCTGCCCATGTGTTCGAGACTCTTCCCCACTTTCTCTTCTATTAGTTTGAGTGTATCTGCTTTGATGTGCAGGTCCTTGATCCACTTGGACTTTAGCTTTGTACAAGGAGATAAGAATGGGTCGATTTGCATTCTTCTACATGCTGACTTCCAGTTGAACCAGCACCATTTGTTGAAAATGCTATCTTTTTTCCAAGTGACCATAGGTGTGTGGGTTCATTTCTGGGTCTTTAATTCCATTCATTGATCTACCTGCCTGTCTCTGTACCAATACCATACAGTTTTTATCACTATTGCTCTGTAACACTGCTTGAGGTCTGGGATCGTGGTTCCTCCAGAAGTTCTTTTATTGTTGAGAATAGTTTTTGCTATCCTGGGTTGTTTGCTTTTCCAAATGAATTTGCAAATTGCTCTTTCTATCTCTGTAAAGAATTGAGTAGGAATTTTGATAGGGATTGCATTGAATCTGTAGATTGCTCTCAGAAAGATGGCCACTTTTACTATATTAATCCTGACAACACATGCGCATGGGAGATCTTTCCATCTTCTGAGATCTTCCTCAATTTCTTTCTTCAGAGATTGAAGTTCTCATCATACAGATCTTCTACTTTCTAGGTTAGTCACACCAAAATATTTTATATTATTTGTGGCTATTGTGAAGGGTGTTGTTTCCCTAATTTCTTTCTCAGCCTGTTTATCCTTGGAGTAGGGAGAGGAAGGGTTCTGATTTGTTTGAGTTAATTTTATATCTACCCACTTTGTTGAAGTTGTTTATCAGCTTTAGTAGTTCTCTGGTGGAACTTTTGGGATCACTTGAGTATACTACCATGTCATCTGCAAATAATGATATTTTGACTTCTTAACCACTGAGCCGCCCCTGACACACTGAGGGAATGTCCTCTGCTGTGTACCACAGTTGCATGATCTGGATGACAGCCAGCAGGGAGGGGATTCGGCTGCTGCAATGAAGGGGTGTTGCTGACCAGAATGTTGATCAGACAATAGTGATATTGGGAACAGTAGCTTAGTGACGAATCCAAATTACCTGACAATTTTATATAACCAGAGCCCCCGACTGAGCGCTGGACCCAGGCACAGAATCCCTCCAATCCATTCATATTTCATATTTCATATTTTTTTTTAGTTTTAGTTGTTCACACTGTCCAAAAAGCTTACACATTCTAGAAGTAACCGAGTGACACGTTCTAAATTGCACATCACTGTAGGGAGCATGGTGACACGTTACATTGTCCTATTCCATCACGCCAGAGACATGAGTTACACCTTTTCTTGGTTGTATATTCTACCTACCTGCTAGACACTTCATAGGCTCCTTCATTATAGAATGGCTACTGTTATTACAGAGTTTATATTCAAAAAACTCTTATTTTAATCACACATGGCCCCAAAGCACAAGAGTGTTGATATACACAATTTGAATATGCCAAAGAGGAGCCGTGAAGTTCTCCTTTTAAGGAAAAAAGTGGAAGAAATGTCATAGTTATTCTTGTAGACAAAAAAAATAAAAGATACTCTTTATAAAATTCAATACTCTGACATTTTTGGCCTCCTGTAACATTCGGGGAATGATTGCAGGCATAGAGTCTGCAGCTCTTAGCTTAGTCTACCAACCAGATCGCCAATTTGAGATCCTCGTGAGGTCTTCCAATTTCTCTCTGGACTATTAACTTTAGTAAGTAACTTATCAAATGATCAAGAACTAGAGCTTTTGATTCTAGTTATGAACTTTAGTAAAATTGTTGTTATCTAACTTTGCTTTAACTTTCGATAGTAAAACTGAGTAACCACGTAGCAGTGTGTTCCATATGAATGCACGGCTCTCCCCAGCCCTTCCAGCTGAGGAAGAAATACCCAGCCTCGGTTTGGAAGAGATCATTGTCTATAAAGCTTAAACTGGCCATTGCAGTTCTGTAACCCATGTGACTGTGACCGTAGGTCCTGTCAGTGACGATAATTACACCTCACTTTTTTCAATGTCTTCTCTAGGAGTCGTATTTTATCTTCGAAATGGCTTTGAAAATTGGGAAGCCATGTTGTGCCAAGTTTAAGGTTAAGTCTGAAGTTAGTACTCCAGATTTTTAGGCTCTTCTTAGTGACTGTTGCTATGGTCAGAATGTACTGAGCTCAAAGTTTTAGTACAAAGTGAACTCCTGGAACCTCTAGATGTAATTACTGGGGTTGTCCTTTATGGAAGAGGTCCGAGGAGGCCTCTCACCAGTCTATTGACTAAATAAGGACCCATGGTGTCAGCTATGGATTGCCTGGTGCCTGAACCTTACACTTCACAGCCTCTAGGACTACAAAGTTATGAATGGACAACTCAGTGGAAGGTATTTCATTGTAGCACTCCAAGCCTCCTGAACACTTGTCTGTTACCTCCCAGCAGACTGTTGTCACAGTCACATCTGGACCCATTACACGCAGTCCTGTACATATGCAGTATCTCCTAGTTTCCTTGTGTACAGAGGAAAGAGACTGAGATTCTCCGGTTATTCTTCCAACGAACAGTGCAGTCCTTAGGATTGTAACACAAACTAGAATCTACTAGATGGAGAAAACAGTCGCAAAGCATCAAGTTGGAGCGAATGAGACAGCGTTAAGGGATGCCTGCGTTTAATTAAACCTCCAGAGCTCCACTTGCAGTTTTCAGGACAGCACAGTTAACCTTAGCTTTTCTGACTTAGCCAGGACCCACTGAGAAGAAAGAGGGGAGATGAGATTAGTCCCACACAGAGACTATCTGCCAAACATTGCCTCTCCTGTTGCCAATAATCACTCTGGTGAATATGTTACAAAGTAACAAAGAAAAGACAGACACTGAGGAGACAAGGAAACCAGCTATAAGTACCTCTGAAAGGGTGAACAGCGTACTTGTTTGTGAGAACTATGTTAATACATTTCAGTTCTAAATACATTTACAAACGGATGACTGAATGCAAAGCCGTTACCAACACATCTCCCCCTGCTCCTCCCCCTGCTCCTCCTCCTGCACCTCCTCCTGCTCCTCCCCCTGCTCCTCCCCTGCTCCTCCCCTGCTCCTCCCCCAGCTACTCCCCCAGCTACCCCCGCTCCTCCCCCAGCTCTCCTCCTCCCTCCTGCTCCCTCTGGGACTCCCCTATAAAAACAACAAAATATCCTTGTCCAGCACTTTCTTAATGCCAGTGTCTTTCATCTCGGAATACCGATAGACTTCTGAGAGGCTATCTTTGTAATCTTCTTAAGGGGGAGGAATCATGAGGCAGAGAGCTCCCCCAAATCCAGTCTTTTGAGTCAGCAAGGTAGGAAGACTGATTCCTTCGAATAGTCACAGCATTTGTCTATACTGAAGTTTCTGAATCCTTTCTGGAATTACGTAGTTTTCCCTTAGAAGAAACTGGGCAGAAGGGAACCCAGAGGCTATTTTTAAAGGTGTTGAAAGGGGTGGGCCTACAGTTGTGTTGCCCTTTAAGCGGTTTGGCTGGCAGTTACACCTTCTACAAACTTCTCTTTTCTTGTAAAAAGAAGGCTCTTTTTTTTTTTTTTTTTTTTAACTGAGGTTGGACTGGTAGCACCAACCTCAGAGGCAATTCTATCCGAATCTCATTTCTCTTAGCAGGTCTGAGCCACCCTCATCTCAGGGTGGAACTTCCTAGAGGAGCCCTTCAAATTACATCACGAGCACACTGGAACACGTTTCCGCCTAAGTCCCGGTGGATGTTCCTAATTCAATACATGAACTCTATTGCTTCTGCACATCTTTGAGCCCTTACAGATAATATTGTGTGGAAAATACAGATCAGGGGCTGGAGCTGTGGCTTGGTGGATAAGGACACTCGCTGTTCTTCCGGGGGACCTGAATTTGACTCTGACACTGGGCAGGCTTTGGTAGCTTTAACTTCAGCTCCAGGGGATCTAGTGCCATCTTCTGGCCATTTTGGGTACTGCATATTAGCATAAACCCACACAGGGGCACATGCACAGAAGTAAAAACAAAAATTAACATCTGGAAACAAAAGGCAGAGAGGGAAGGGAGCGCCAGGCTACGTGTTTTCCTCTTCGCATTTTTTTCACTATGGCAGAACTTACAGAAAGTGTAAGTTATGGACTTACATAATTGTATAATGATTATCAGGCACTTGTCTAGGTACTGGGTTTGTGTGCCCCCTGCTTTGTACCTTAATGTGACCACCAGCCGACGCTGGTGTGGTAAATTGTGCCCACTGAAGAAAAGAAGAAGACGTAGCTCAGAGAGGCCACCCTGTTCACACAACACAGGCTCCCTCCAGTGGACACCATCTCTCTACTTTCCCCTCATGAACACAGTTTCGGGACTTTATAACCCATCTCAGAATCTAAGCTTGCATTTCCAGCTCTGGCCACTTTGTCACCTAACTCTCATTTAATGTCAGACCCTATCATACTATAAATTTTTTTTTTTTTTTTGGTTCTTTTTTTTTTTTTTCGGAGTTGGGGACCGAACCCACATACTATAAATTTTTATGTATTTCTTCTTTGTTTGAAATAAAACCATTGGGGTGCTCTAGGCTAGGTCCCTGATGTTTATATTATCCTAGATTGAGCCTGCTGTGTGCAAACGGCCATTACAGCAAACTCAGAAAGCAAGAAGACTCCAAATTCATGTCCAGCAGTTCCATTTGCCACCTACCCCGCGAACTCCATGTTTTCTAAACACTTTCTCCAAGCCATAGACAGCCTGTTGTCTTCTAGCCTACAAGCTAATACGACAGAGCACTGTAAACCGGTCTCCATAGGCAACAGTGCCTGTCTCTATGTGGTCACTGATCATGTCTTTGCTCATCCTAATCCCATGGCTTGAGATTAAATCTCAACGTGGGGATCTGGGAAAGACACAAATCTTCGGACAACATGTCTTAAATGAGAAACTCTGAATCCCAGGATAGCATGTGGGCTTGTTGTTAACTGATTCTGTATGTGACACTGATGCAGAAGTCCTCCATGGTGCCCAAGAAGAGACAAGCTGGTACTCAAGGGCCTCCTTGCACCTTCTCTCAAGTTCTACAGGGTTCAGCAGCATAGACCCTAAGCCAGGCTTGGAACCTTCACATGAGAGGACCTCTCTGGATGGTTCTGTTTTCTAAGAGTGGGGTGGTATGTCTGTTTAGGGATATGCAAATTTCGAGGTCCTTGTGAAGGAGTTTCTACTGAAAAGTTCCCAGCAGAATAAGAGGTTTGTGGGCATCTCTCTGGTTCAGATCTCAGACCCAGCAACCTCTGCTTCGAAATCACCTTCAAAATCTACACTAGGCATAGATAATGAAAAGCTTCCGGGATAGATGAACTAATGTGTGGTCTGTCCTTAACACCTTAAAGGACCCACCACAAAACCTGAAACCTCTCCCCAGAACGCATAGCACACATTCTTCAGAGAATCCCAAACCCCCAGGATTTAGCTTGACCCCTGCAGTCAGTGGGGTTCTTCCCTTCCTGAGTGGTTAGAGGGGTCATTAACTCTTCAGTGCCCAGCCCCTCTATAATCTCAACAAGGCCTTTGTTATTGTTCCCAGCTCTGTCTTTATGCTTCTTAAAAAGTTAGCTGTCATTTTCAAAGCAATCCAAAATAGCCCACTCGACAGATCCCCAGAGCTTTGGGGATGTTGAGGTCCTCCACCAGCAGCGACCTTGCTACAAGGAAGTGTTTTAGGCACTGTGGAAGAAAAGGCCCACTGTCTTTATCACGCTGGTTGCGACATCAACCTCAGAAATTGTGAGAGAGAAGAATAATCAATAGTGTGCTAAGACCAGCCTCCGAGAATGCCAAGACAAAGTACCCCTGTGTTGCAAAATGCTGAGTTGAAGGAGAAGTCTGAATGCACAAAAGAGAAATTAGTTGTAGTGGTGAAGCGAAATGGATTGCGTCTCAAGATGGAATTTGTCATCGGGAATGGCACTCAAGGGCTCCCCGTGTCCTTCAGTGGGATCATATAGTATGCAGGATGAAAAATACTTCAGGCTAAACAACCTAGAATCAAATGACAACACGAATGATCACACCGTTATATGCATCTGCAGGTTAAGGATGAACTCAAGCAGCTGAGGGAAGCGTCCGTAATTTAAATTAAGACATGATTGCACCCACCACCTTCCCCTCGCCCTCTCCTCTCTCCAGCTCTTCCCAGGCACCCCTTGCTCTCTCTCAAATTCATGGCCTTTGGCCTGTCTTTCCCTAATTCTTATTATATACATTTTCCCCTAAACTATAGCTAAAAATATAACTACAACCTGCTTGGTCCGTATAAGGTTACTTGTGTGTGTATAATTTCAGGGCTATTTGGTATTCGGTGACCAATACAGGGCCTCTATCGTGATGAAGACTCTTGCCCCATTCTGAGCATCCCTGGGTTGCTGGTAGATTTAGGCTGGGCTTGGGGTCCTGTGATTTCCCCCTTCCGTGTTAGCATGCCCACTGGTGTCATTCTTATTCTGGGTCTTGTTGGGGCAGCCATGTTGTTGAAACTTCACAGGTGTAACTTGCTCAGAATTCCCAGGAGCGGAAATCTCACAGCAGACACACTGACCCTCTGGTCATTACCGTCTTTCCGCCCTGCTGTTCATTGATGTTTCCTTAGCCTTAAGTGAGAGTTGTGTTCTAGGCACATCAACCAGACTAGGTACCAATCACTTTTCTCTGCACTTCGGTTAGTTGTCATTTTCTGGAATGGTCTCTAGCTGTTGCAGAAAGCATTCTTCATTGACGGATGAGTACTACACTTAGTTGTGGGTATAAAGATAAATAGCTAGAATACAGTGGGGACTGTGCTAGCTTAATTAAGTGATGCCTGTAGGTTCTCCTCCAAGGCCCATGACTTCATTAGCCCCAGTAGCTGCTAGGTTTCCAGTATCAGGCACTATTTCCTCTAAGAAGTATCTAGGAGACAAACCATCTCCTAGGTACAAATGTTAGAAACATAAAGTTGAACTTGAATATGTACTGAAAAGTGTTACTATGATATTAGGATTCTCTGGAGAAAAAGAGCTTATAGAATGTGTGTGTGTGTGTGTGTGTGTGCATGTATGTATATGTATGTTTGTGTGTATGTGTATATGTATGTGTAATATGAATGGGTGTGTTTGTGTATATGAGTGTGTGTATATGTGTGTATATGTATGTCTGTATATATGAATATATGTATGCTTGTGTCTATGAGTGTGTGTATGTGTATATGAGAATGTATGAGTGTGTATGTGTATGAGTGTGTGTATCTGTATGAAGTCTGTATGTATGGGCACATTGTGTATGTGTGTATATGCATGAGTGTGCATGTATGTGTGTATATGTGTATATGCATGAGTGTGTGTGTATGTGTGTATATGTGTATATGCATGAATCTGTATGTATGTGTGTAAATGTGTCAACTTAAGACAGCCCTCACAAGTCCACCCCTTTTCAACTTGACACACAATCATCTCTCTCTTTATGTTATACTTAATTTCCAAATAAAAACTATAACCAGGTCATAATTATATCTAGCGTGATAAAACTAATCCACATAGAATTACAAATAAGTCATATATTTAACCAGGTCATAATTATACCTAGCATGATATGACAAGCCTTGTATAACCTCAAACACATTATAAATTTTAGAAAAGGTGGCAACATCCCTTAAGGGTCATCCTTTTGATATCTCAAACTTAAATGTGACAATGAATAATATTCTCTTAATTGATATTACATCACACGACAAATTGAGGGGAGAAAGCACAAATATCCATGCAAGCACGTTCTTAACAAAATACGACAGAAGCACTCGCGCTGATTAGAATGTTTGTTTCTGCAGCTGGTCACGTGGCCTTAGCTGGTATTTATAACTACCTTCCTTTACTACCCATTTGGTATTTCCTCCTCACTCAACAAGTACCTCAGCAGGCCTTGCCTCTTTGCCTAAAAGAGTGACCCATACCTTCATTCCTGAGGGGTCTGTTACCCGGCCTGGATTAGGTTGCCATAGATTTCCAATGACTTTAATCCCAGAACATGGTAGCACCAAGAGATGTAATCATTCTTATCTTCACTGTGGGGAACCAATCCAATCCCCGCTTTGGTAATTTGGATCAGTCTTACTTAGCACTGTTATTACTTTAAGGGCATCAGAAACCCAAAGCAAGTGGGGGAAGTCTGAGCTTCTACTTCAGTGGGATGTTGGTTGTGTCTCTGGACAGAAGCACCCACCCTGACACACACAGTCTTGAACAACACTTCTAGACCAGAGAAAGGCTCAGGGAACAGCAAGCAAAAGCTATCCAGTTGGTCACTAGGAATGATGTGAATGGAACTGCTCTCTTTTCTACTCCCTAATTCTTGGACCTGTGGATCCGGGCTATGGGAAAAACCAATACCATATACCGGATGATGACTCAAAACATATTCTCTCTTCTGGAGAACCCTACCCCGGCCCTCCATGCTGCTACCACCTAATTGGCACTGTAACTGTGCCTTTGAAAGGCCATTCCATCTTTCCATGAGGCCAGCTGAGTCAGAACTGTTGGTAAGACTACTGGATGTCATAAATGTGGGCCCACTTTCACACTTGGCCGACTGTAAAGTGAGTTCCTTGGTCAGAAGCAATACTGTGTGGAACAACTTAATAGTGGATAAGGTATTCTGTAAGTTGGTGGTTTTAGCAGAAGCATTATGTGCAGAGAAGGGAAGTCCATGTCTGATTTGAGTATCTACTCCAGTGAGGAAAAGCATTGTCCTTTCCATGGAGGAAGTGTTCAGTGTGGTCCACAAAGTCACTGACTGGCGACCCCAATGGAATCACGCTGGGGCTCAGGGTAGGCCTTCTGCTCTTGGCAGATCTGGCATTCAGCCTTGGTGAGTGGAAGCCCGTATTATCAAGCCAAAGCATCACCCACACATGCCACCAACACCATTTTGTTCATGTGACCACTGGGCACCAAGAGAGAGACTAGGGAAAGAGGCCGACTGTCCACAGAATGTGTCATTTTACCCACTTGGTTGTTGAAATTCTCCGCTGACGTCACCTTTTGAGCATGAGACACTAGTATCTTCAAATCCTTTACCCGTTTGGAGAGATCTATCTACACTTCTTTCTTTCCCAGATGTCTTTCTCACCGATTTTCCAATCTTATCCTTTCTGAGTCCTTCATCATTCAGCCAATCATTGGCTACAGCCCAGGAATCGGTGAACGATTGCCATCTGGACGATTCCCCTTCCAAACAAAATGTATGGCCACGTACACTGCCCCATGCTGTCCCCTGTAAAGATTTCTCTTGACTCGTGTTTTTCAAGGCTGTCCCAGAGAGGAGATGTAATGCTGTAACTGTCCGTTTTTGAGTGGCGCCTGCATAGCATGCAGAACCATCAGTAAACCAGGTCTTAGTATTCTCTTCCTCAGTCCAAAGACCTAGTTAAAAGTGGGTCTTTTGAATTCAAATTATTTAACTACCCCTCACCCCCAAAAAATCCCTCACAGGTGTACTCAGCCTTATGGGTATTAATTAATTCCAAATGTAGTCAAGTTGACAAGCAAGAAGGACTGTCCCAAAGTCTAGGAAAGCTATTATCTCTTGATAACTGGCACAGAAAACATCTAGAAACAGAAGGAAGGGCTCCCACACCAGCCTGAGTGGAATCACTGTGGAAAAGATTGGCAGCTCAGTCCCTAAATTCATTACCATGAGCTGTGTGATTTCCCGCAGCAACCCCAATGGCGACACGAACAGCTGTCAACAACCAAATTAGAAGAAAATACCATTTCGTGGATTCCCCACATATTTGCCTGTCCTATTTCCACACCATTGCTCAGGAGAATATTTTCAGAAAGGTTCTTCCGGGGAAGGGTTTCGTTACTCAAGCCATTTACCCTTCAAGCCATTTGACCTTGGTACGCCGCACATGAAATACGCTTTTCGTGTTAGATAAATACGGATCCAAAACGGTTGTTTATGGAATCCCAAATTCAAGTATAGGAAAAAGTCTGTAATGAAACTGGCTTAATCCTCAAACCATCCTATGGAGGATCTACTACAGTTCCCAGATTCAATAGCTGGTTCCTGCTAGCTGTAGAGGTTATAATTATGCCCCGAGTGGTCATGCAGACTGGATAGGCAAATTCTGAATCGTAAATCCTAAGGGGAACACAGGGTTAGACGCTGCCGGTAAGAGTGCGTGCGATCTGACAGCCCAACTGGAAGCATGTTCTAGCTTGTCTTGGTTTGAGAAATCTTATTTAAGATCTGTGTACTGGATGAACATGGAACTCAAGAGAGCAAAGTCAGAGTTGAGTGAAGTATATGTTAAGTGCGTGCTCTCCCTACGAGATACATCACCTCCTTCCTGGTGTCCGGCACATTAGACAGTGCAGAAGCACGGTCTACGCACGGGACCCATTTATAAAGTGAAATCACAGTGTGAGAACATGGGTTAAGTAGACCACTACGAGGGCGATTCTTCACACTGCAACAGAGGCTTTGTTCAGTGTTTCCTGCTAACATGCTCACGACGCCGTTAACTTGTTCGTTTGTTGTTTGTTTGTTTGTTTGTTTGGGTTTTGCCACATTGCATTATGAGTATTGATTTGGGGGCTTATGAATAAATTTTCAGTAAGAAGGCAAATTTGCAAATAAGAAATCTGTAACCGATGATGGCCGTGGTAAACCGTGAGCAGGACATGCCCGCAGCTGGACACCATGTTGGTGTCACAGTTCTTTCCCATCAGTGTTTACAGTCTTCACATTCAAAGAGTAGGGAGTAGAGATGTGGGAAGTAAGAATTTCAGACAAGACGTGGAGAGCGCTGTATTATTTGCTTCTTGATTGTGGGTTTAATCTCAGGTTAATTTTGACCCTCTCTCCCATCTTCCCAGGTCTTTCAAGGCTGCGGCCAGCCCAAACCTGCTCCCGCTCTCAGATCTGCTCGCTCCGCTCCAGAAAACTTTAACACCCGCTTTCGACCCTACAACCCGGAGGAAAGACCCACAACCGCAGCAGGCACTAGCTTGGACAGGCTGGTGAGTACCCGGATTGTTGTCCGTGAGGACCAGGGAGGCGCTCTCTGCACCCCGCCCCACCCCAGGCCATGTGCTCTGTAAGGACTAAGCTACCGGCTTCCTAAAGGCTATCACCCAGTATCCGCTCCTGTTCTCAGAATGGTTGGCGGTAAATGATTCTTTTATTCCTTTAGATCATGGATTCGATTATTCAAGAACTCTTAAAACTATTAATCCACTAGTGCAGTGCTAATATTCCAACTTCATATTCCTTCCAAAATATTATTTTGAAAGCCCAGTCGCTGGGTCTTCTAGATGCCTGATTACAGAAGCGCATTTCTGATCCACCTGCGTCATTCTTTTCTTCAAAGGGTTCCTTGTGTGCTTTCGACATGCTGCCTTTTCCCTATCATTTCTCAGAGGCTGTTTTTTGTTTGAAAAGTCTCTTTTAGGAAGTCCCCAATTAATGTTGGTGTCTTCTTGCCTTGTTTCCTAGACGCCTATTAAAAGTCAGGAGCTTAGGACCATTTAAATGTATGTCAGGAACTGGGTGATTTTTATGTCAGAAAAATTTATCTGGCGATGGTTACTCTATACATAATAAATACAGTTTCTAATGCATTTTTTAAAAATTGACATAAAAATTAAGAACTCCTAATTTCAAAGAAATACGGCCTGATCATTTCCAATTCAGTACCTTCACTTCATAATGCTATAAACAATTTATATACCCTCGTTGTTGTTAGTGCTGTGGATGCCGCTTTGCCAATTATCCTGATGTAAAATTAACAGATAAAACCCTTCGGGTCATACAGCATTTGAACCACATCTGATTGTGTCATATAAACTCAATATCAAGGGTTGTTGGTTGTGAAATCCTTTTATTAGTCACTGTTATGAATGGCTTTACAGTTTTAGTTAATACCCCTTCTACAGTGTAGAACTCAGAAGATTAAATGGATTGTGTTTGGCCTTTGTGTAAGTACAAAAAAAAAAAAATCAAGCGTATTTAACCGCACCAAGGTCTGTCCATTAAGGGCCACCGTGAAAGGCTACTTCCCGTTAACTGCTAAATTATGCTTTGAATGTGTTGCCCTTTATTGGCAAATAAAATCCCTCTTCAGCACAGGTTTTAGAAAAAGAAGCCAATGAGTGACTTGCTTTGACCTCTCTCCCCTTCCTCACACCTGTCCTCCATCACGTTTCCAAGACAAAGAAAAATTTTAACTAGTTTACCGTTTTTCTTTTAAGCCAACGATTCTACTCCACCAAACAACAGCTTGGTGAGCCTTTTCCGAGAATGTCGGTTTTCGTTAGAGTGTCCTGTTTGCCTTCCAACTCCACGAAGTGTTCTGTGTCCTCCACCATAGGTTTGATTTCGCTTTGGTGGCGAGGAAGCCATCCTTGGAGGAGGCTGGGCCCTTCAAGGTTTCTGGGACACAATGTGAGATGAATCTGTAAGATCTCATGTGTGAAATTGTTCCTGGTCTTGTGTGTTTACTTCCGAAACTCTTGAGAGTAAACCCCCTTCTCACCACAGTGAATAGAGCCTTTAAAGAACAAGAGTATCTCAGATACTGAGTAAAACTGTTACATTTGGGTGCCACACTGATATCTATGACAGTCACGTGACAGTTTTCCTTTGCAACAGAGAAGCATCCACTAAGAGAAGTAAACAGGTACCCTTAAATGAGGAAAATAAAATGGGGGAAAATTCCTGCCACCCACACAGTACTTTTGCCAGCCCCAGAGCTCGGAACCACCCCAGGAGCTGACTTGACTGTCCAATGCTCTCTCCATCACCAAAACCCTCCTAGGTGTGACTTCAGGCTATGCCCACGAAGAGCGCAGCCTTGTTCACGCGATGTCATAAAATTCTGATCTCGTTTCAAATTCTCGAGCCAGCCACTTGTCAATCACAGCCAGCCCCTCCTTCCAGATGCTCCCTTCACCCCAAAATCAAACATTCCCACATCCAAAGACGCTCCACCGACATTATTCAAAAGACGTAGACCCTGTGCTCCCAAGCTCCCAAGCTCCCTACACGGGCTCCCTTTGCAGCCCCTGGCTTCCCCCAAGGTCTTTCCCCTTTAAGCTATGCTTGCCTCCTACTCAGAAGCACAGCAGTCAGGTGTGGTCTTTCATGGACCTGTTCAAGGGGCAATCCTGTGAGTTCTCCAGAGGGTCTTTTTCTCTGTGATAGCCCATCGCTACTATTTATAAACAAGGCCTGTGATACTGTTCCTGTCTTAGCTTTGCCTGCAAAGCTGGTTCCTGAATATTCATAAGAAGCGTGTGCCCCAGAAAAAGGAGGGCGATTGGGAAAGATTTCTCTGTTCCAGCAAAGGAAAAACGTCCTACAAGCCAACATCAATAGAACTCCTTCACCCACCCCCCCTGTTAGCTGAAATGAAAATAATTTCATTCTGATGCTTGCTCTTGGTGGGGTGACTTCTTGGCACCTTTTAAATTAGTGCCTGTGGGATTGACTCTGGAATCTGTTGGTAAATGTTCTTATGTCAGTTATTGTAAAACTGTGTTTTTATGTGAGCTGGTAATTAAGGGGTTTGTTTTAGAACTAAAAGTCTCAAACCTCAAGTTGATGCTAAAACTCGCAGAAGAGAATTGGAACATGCTATCTTTCAAAAAAAAGAAAAAGAAAAAAAAAGAAGAAAAAAAGGAAAAGTTTCATTCCCTTAGTTAGGAAGTTATAAATTCCCATACCACCCGGAAACGGCTCCATCCGCTCTCCGAAAGTTGTGTGGGCCTAAAATGCTGCTGACAGTAACCAGCAGCCTTCAAACATGCTACCCTCAAGTCGTGCTTTGTTTTCCAAAAGAAAAAAACCAAATGATTATATTTGTATAAATTCAGCCATTGATAGAAAGCTGGCTTTGGGGGAAATATCAGAGTCCTCAGCTGCCAGCAGTCACATTCTATTGAAATGCCAAGGCCATCAGCTGATCCCGCTGACAGACTGGTCTCACCACCATATCTCACCCCTGCAGCTTCCCCTGTCCCTACAGGCTGCTCTGGGTTTCAAGTTAAGTGGGCCAGGGGTCATTATTTGCACTCTGAAAGCGATTGGTTCTCTTCTCCTTTTCCTAAATTTATCCTCTGCGGATTCTTTTAAATGCTTTGATGTAAGGCTATGAGTCTAGACAGCTCCCACTCGCTGGAAATATCAGGTACAAAACTAAATCATCACAATGTCACCGGAGTTCTCAGGTCTGAGCACACAGAGGTGTTGGGCATTATCCTCCTGAAAGGCAATTAAAGGAAGGGCTCAGAAAATTAGAGCACAACGCACTTGCTCCTGAACACGCTGACAGGGGCTGTCCATTAGTTACATCGGCGTTTTCATTAGGGCAAATCTGAACTCTAAATTACAGCCCTTAGAGGAATGTGGTTTATAAAAGTCAACCTTAAAAAAAAAAAGACCTGGAAGTTAACTCATCGACTTGTGATGATTTAATCCAATTCAACTCCAGTAAGTGTCTCACCTTGTCCTGGATGTCAAGATGTCTAGGGTATTCTCTGAGTCACTTAAGAATGTGGGCGGGGTAGGTAGAGTGTCAGCCAAGTGATGAATCTACTCTTTATACCTGTGCTGTGCTATGATGTATAAAATAATCTCTCTCTGTTTTTCTTTTGATTCTGTCTTCCTCTTGCTTCCCAGAGGACTGTGTGGAGGACCATGCAGCACAGTGTAAGCACTGGTCTCATTCTTTTGTTCACCCCCTTTGTCTGGAATGTTCCTGAGAAATGCTACCCCTTTTCTTTTCCCCCATGTCTGAGAAGAGTTCACCACTGCACAGTGCCAACTGTTGCCCAGTTTCCTCTCTGTTTGGTGTTTATGGTTCAAATCTGCTTGGGTATTCTTTCCCTGTGGCAAGGTTTTCAATGTAATCTTCGTAGAACTCTACCTCCTCTGGTGGCTGATTTAAATTCCGTTTCAATGCTCAGACTACTGTTGTCTGCCTGGAACACTAGCTCATCTCGAGAGGCTACCTTGGCCTTTTTCTTCTAGTGCTGAGAGAATAATTACCTCACTAATAGTAAAAACAAACAGACATGGACTCTCATGCCCAAGGAGCTAATTTTTCCATTAGCAGCAACCTAGAGAATTTAGGGGCTTAAATGGTTTATGGTGTAAACTGTTTTCTCTCGATGTGTTTCGTTACTCCTCTTTGGAATGCACTGGGTGTGTTGTTTCCGTTTGGTTGGCTTGTTTGGTCACTGTGGGAGGGAGCACTGGCTACTGTTTTATCTGAAAGTGGCCCATATTGGGCCGAGGACCAGAACTTTAGGTGACTTTGGCTGTCCATTAACTAAAACATTGTCTAATTTGGTTTTCAGAAGGCTATTTCATGATGGTACCAGTTCTTCCAAAGGAGATATATATATATAGATAGATAGATAGATAGATAGATAGATAGATATAGATATAGATATAGATATAGATATAGATATAGATATAGATATAGATATATAGATATAGATATATAGATATAGATATATATCCTTAAGCTAGGAGTGTGGTAGTTCCAGTTTTAAACCACCCTGGGCTAGTAGAGAGTTCAAGGCCAGTCTAGGGCTATATACTCTGTCTGAAACAAAACAAAACATCTTGCTGTACACTACACATGTATGTCCTAGGACTGCAAAACAAGGTATGTGTACTGGAGGGGTGCATATTTATTCAGTGAGCCTGCCCATGACATAAAGAGTGTTTTGTGTCTACCTTCCCCCTGCCTTAAACTAGGAGGTACTAGTACTATGTGAAAGTTCCCCCTTAAAACTCATTTAATTCTAAAAGGACGTGTCCCTGCTGAGTAGCCATACACCCACAGTGTCGAGTCCTAGCCCAGGGCACGTTAGATGAGACAGAACTAAATCTAGAACCCGAGTGTTCTAGAAAGGAGTGAGGAAAGCAACAGGAAGTGTTCAGAAAGAGAAGAAGCAACAGGAAGGTTGTGGGGTTCGGATATTAAGTAGGGGATGGGAGAAATTATGGTTGGGCGTGGTTTCTGCTAGCTTGGCCAAATGAGTAGTCAGAATAGATCCCGTCAGGCGGCACACACAAGTTCTTCCCTATATATCACCTCAGGATCACCGGGCCAGTGGATTGTACCATGACCTTGTAACTCCACCCCTAGAATTTCACCTTCCTTCTATGTAATCACATTAACACCCCGTGTCTACCGGAGTTCCTTCTCTACTGTCGCCAAACATTGAGACCCCAAACGCTATTTTGGATAGGCTTTTTTTCACAAACATCTGCATTACAATTGTAACGTATATGCACAGGGCCTAGGTCAGTCCTACGCATGCTCCCTGGTTGGCGGTTCAGTGTCTGGGAGCGCCTCTGCACCCAGGTTAGTTGATCTGTGGCTTTTCCTGTGATACGCTTGACCCCTCTGGCTCCCACAATCCTTCTTTCCCTACTCCCACGGGATTCCCCTAGCTCCGTCTAATGCGTGGCTGTTTCCACAGTTACTGGAGGAAGGCCTTTCTGACGACAGCGAGGCTAGGCACTAGTCTATGAGTATAGCGGGATACCATTAGGAATCCTTTCATTTCATTGACCTTTTTTGCCAGTCGAGTTGGGTCTCTAGGCGCTCCACCCTCTGAGATTCCTGGGCGTTCCCATTGCTATACGTTTCTAGCTCATCCCTGAGATGCCCCCAGTTCCAATGTTGCTCTTCTTGTGGGACTCCTAACGGTGAGAGCAGAGGCGTATCTGACTCTCTTGAATGCTTGGGCTTTGAGACCCTTTTCCTCCTCCTGGGTTACCTTGTCCAGCTTTAATGCATGGGGTTGGGGGGCAGGGTACCTACTCTTACTGCAACGTGATCTGCCATGTTGGGTTGATATCTTTGACAGCACTGCCCTTCTCTGAAGAGAAACGAGGGGGAGTGGACGGGGGGGTGTAGAAGGGATATGGGAGGAGGGGTTAGGAGGAGAGGAGGGAGGGAGAGGAGATTGTAGTTAGGATGTAAAGAAGGCAATAGTAATAATAAAACGTTGAAAGAAAGAGCTGCATCTTCCTCCATTCATTGGTGTGTTCATAGAAGCAAAGCTGTTATTAATAATACCACAGACAGGCATGGGGACCAATAAAACACCATCAAGGTATGCACTTTGAGGTGGGACGGTACCTCTAGCATATACCTAGTCCAAGGTTCAGTCTTCAGCGTGGCTGTAGGGGGAGGGGGCAGAGAGCACTTTATTTATTTGTTTGTTTGTTTGTTTTTAATTATTGCTTTAAAACCAACTGGGTGCGCCAACAAAAGTGGGAACTTGTTTTCCGGTCTGGTGGCTAATGCTATTTTCAGAGTAAAATGCCACTGGTTAAAAGTGTTCTCCCATACTCTCTGGGACCATTTGGGTGTGATTTAGGAAGCCTGGGATTGTAGGGATTGGGCAACAGTTGTTCATTTCAAGTTGCCAGGGCATTTCATTGCCACCTCAAAGGAGTCTGCATCCGGTTCCACCACTTTGCATTTCAAAGGGGTGTCAGGCTGAATTTAAGAAACGCTTTTATTTTCTAGGGCTGAGGCCGGTCTCTTTTGGTTGGAACTGATCCCCTCCACATTCTACCCCACAAAACACACACACACAGGCACTCACAGGAGCGCGCACGCACCCACGCAAACACCTTTCCATCTTTGCTTAGCGTGAATAAGGAAAAGTAAACCCTTCCCCAACAACACTAAACCAGATTCTCCACTTTAATTAGTTTCCTAAGGATAAATGGGTCAAAGTTAGATTGGCTTCCAGTCTCTGCTGCAGCTGAATAAATTACACCCCCTCCACTCACCCCCTGCAAACAAACTGCTACTGCCCTATCCCCTTCCGATCATGAGCTGCCCTGTCTTGCCTGAACCTGCTTTTTCTGTTTGCTCTGAAACCCCACTGAGACACCCCAGTTTCATTTCCACCCTTGGTAATAACAGCAGCAAAATGCAGTGTGCCTTCAAAGCCAGGAGAAAATAAAAATACATGAAAACCAGCGCGCCCGGCTTCTTGCTGTTCTACGGGGCAACACGCGCGGCATGGGGCTGCAGAGAAAAGCCTTTTCCATTCAGGAGCTTTGCGCTTGATTGGGCCCAAGTGGGGACTCTCAGAAGGCACCCATAAAAAGGGATGACTTATCTCCAAGATATGCTGCTCGTTTTGTGGGCCTGAAGGATGCACAAATCTAACTCAACGGCAAGCACTGCTGAAACCAGAGAAAGGCTGCCGCTGTGGACCCCTCGGCTCCCGCCCACAGACTCTAGACTGTTTTCACCTCCTTGGGAAGTGATTTCTTTCAGACACATCAAGGAATAGCGGGAATGACTGGGTTTCACTGAGTAGGCTTGCACACCACCAGGAGGAAGAAGACAGTTCGGAGAGCCGGCCACTTAACTTCCTGGGAGACACTGCACACAGAGTCTCCCCCACTGCTATAGAGAGAGACCTTTCCAGACAACGCTATAGGTCCTCACAAGGATTAAAAACACACCGCAGGTCTTACGGGAGGAAACCTTTCACATGGTTTTTATTCCGTGTGAGCGCTCCAAAATCAGTCTCGAGGTGATCTACAAAAACAAACAAACAAACAAACAATCATGTTCAACTCTGCGTCAAAGGCTTCTCCAGTCTCACAAATACTTCAGGAAAAGCTTTTTGTGGTCGCCGCGTCATTATGTTCAGACTCAAATAGGACTAATGTGGACTCGGGTCTGTTTTATAGGACGCTAATAGATTTACTGTCTTCTTCAGACTTCCGCTGAAATCCAAACTGATGCATTGAGCTCTCCCCTGCTACGTGGCACTCAGTAAAACTGAGATCCACTTACAGCGAGGACTTAGTGCTGGTGTCATCAAAAAGCCAGGGTCACTGCTCACCGCAGACGTTGTACTTTGTATCAGTTGGACACGCCCAGAGAACAGTAGCTAGCATGGAACTTCCTGAACCATCAGCACGCAGTAAATAGGAGTTTGATTTCATAACCTAGGACAGACTTCACCAAACGAATGAAGAAGGAGGATTAACAAATGAAGGATCATTGACAAAACATGCAAATGGGATACATCAAACATCTGTAGCTTCCGTGGCACAGGCTGTGTCTAATAGCTCATCTTCTTTTTTACACACTAGAACGTCCAACCCGCATCTTGAACAGATCAAATGGGAACTTCACTGTCAGTTATAAACGGGTCAGATGAGAAGTCCATCTGCCCAACTCATTCTTGGCTTCTCCCGTTGTCAAGAAGTGAAACTGGTGTTTCAGCAAATTGATCCAAAATCTCAATAAGCAAGCCATACGAAACTGCTGAACTTAAAAATATTTGTTCATATAACGCATCAGCTGACACGGACCACTTATTAAATATTGTCGAGCTTCCAGACCTTCCTCTGGTCATGGAAAACCTGCAGTAACTTTTCTTCCGAGCTGTCTGAGACATTTGCTCCACAACTCCCCAATGTAGTGTTCATACTTAGGAGAGATGGAGCTGAAGAAATGGGATATTTCATAACTACCAGTTCTGATATATTTGCTGTATAATCGACCAGCTTTTAACTGACTCTGGGGTCCATAGACTATATCTTAAAGCATCGGGAATTTGGCTCTCCCCATAACATACCTGGACTCTCTTCACTGCTGGCAATAAACCTCAGGCATAAACACTGTCGAGGAAACCAAATGAAAAGAAACCCACTTGAGTAAGAATTGACTTCGCTTCATAAATGTTAAAGGTGGGGAGATATCTGCAGTACCTAATAATTCTATTACTTAAGCTCGTTCACGGTCGTTACCATCGGAAGCCTGACTCCACGGTGTTTCCTTACAACATAAAGACTGGCCAAGCTACTGCAAAGTGAGAGCATCCAGGCTGATGGAAAACGAATGAACCATGAGCAGAGGTAACCCCGCTACATGGTTAGCTGTCAAAACCTTGGGGAGGAGATGTTTGCAGACCTGTGACATCTTGAGAGTAGTTTGCAATGCTATATTGATCTGCATGAGCCAAGAAGAGACAAATGTGCCTAGAGGAAGAGGCCCACCGTGGAGGTATAATCAAACATGTTGATTTCTTATGCATGCCAAGTGCCACTGTGGATGGACTATGTCACCTCCAGGTGACAGAGGTGCTGTTAATTAGAGCGTCACATGTTACGATGCTTGGAGGACTTGTGCAACTGTTTAATGTCCACCCAGAAGGAGTGTCTCACCAGATTCACATCTAATTGGCCAAAGTGAGTCATGTGACCAGGGCAGCCTTCCAAAAGTCCAGGATGGATGTTGGTGTGTATCTCACACAGAGAGAAAATAGGCGTGTTCCTGACAACGACTTTGTCGAGATTTTTTTTCCTTTTTTATTCTTTTAAAAAATGTATTGTTTAAGATACATACATAATCAGACCAGGACCATCCCTACTGCCTCCCCTCCAACGTCCCTGCATCCCCCAGTCAGGATTTCTAAACTAATGGTCTACTTTGTCATCCCCAGTCCCTATAAACCTTACGTTGAAAACACACAGAGTGTCATCGGTCACTGTTCATTCAAGAAGTATTTTGTTGGTTCTAACGTGACAGAGTCAGGGTGCACAGTACCTTGGAATATGGCAATACGATCGACTGTAATTTAAATCAGAACACACCGTAATGTTTGTATGCAATGGACGGATCCCTTGTGTGCCTTCGAAAGAGTGAGCGTGGGAAAAAAAAGAACATGGCGCCAGGGACGTAGAGGGCTCCGCCTTTCCCGGAAGGTGCAGAATCTTGAGTTCAGCCTCCAGCGCAAGCAAAACTGTGCGCCCTGCCCCTCACTGCAGCTTGTCCGTCTACATCTCACGGGTGTTTTGGCTTCAGCTGCTTACAGAGTCCGTCGGAACATAGACTTGGATCCCGAGCCCACCACAGGTTAGACGCCCAATGTTAGAGTCTCAAAGAAGGGTGCAAAAGTTACCGCTGAGGAGTAAGAGAAAAGGTGGCCCTGCGGAAACAGAAGGAGCGGAAATGTTTTCATGGCTGGCGTTTAAGCGTCTTCTGGATCCAGACAATGCATGTTTCCAATGCGCTTTCCACACGGCAGCCCTAGAGTACCTATCTTTTATGACTTCGTGTCATGTTTGCTTAGGCGAAGCAGTTTTTCTGCTCCTCTCCTCTCCTTTCCGGGTCAACCTTGTTGGAGCAAATCAAATTGTTCCCCTCCCTTCTCTCTTTCATACATCATCATTTAAGATTACCAAGAAGTTGTGTTCTGGAACCTGCCCTTGTCTCCTCTTACAATATCAGTTTATTTGTGAGCAGTGTTCGTGAAGGAGAATACTTTTTACAGGTTAATCAGGGAAATTGCAGCAACTGACAGCGAGAGCGAGCGTATCGATTGCCACGACGTCTGGGGAATACGTGTGCTTTTGGCTCCTACGTGGAGCCATTTGCAAAATCCGAGAGCTTTGATTCTACCGGGAGAAAAATTACAATAAAAATTCATAAATTATTTATGTGTAATGAAGCAGAAAACTGATGACTTTGTAAGTTTTATTCTACGGGGTTTTGACCTCAGTAAACCCCCTCAAAGGAGCTGGCGTTCATCTCCGTGAAATACACTCCTCTCTTCCCTTGAAAACATGCATGATTCCTGGGTCTCTCCTTTTGAGCTCCCAGAGAGCTAGGGAAGAGGGGCTGGGCAGGACAAGCTCCAGGGAAGACAGGGACAGCAAACTCCTTTAATTGATCAGAAAGACCCAGAGGCTGTCTGTAGAACAAGACACATGCCCAAGAAAATGCTTCCTGTTACTTGGAAAATCACATCTTCTGTTTCCAGCTAATTTCAAGAACAAGAAGTCACTTAGCATTCCTCATCCCTTTGGTGCAGGTTTCTTAATAATGGGAATATAGCTAGAAGATTTTTATTCCACTTCCATTAAAATAATTACTGGGCAGTGAGATGGTCCAGCACTGAGAAACGCTTGCTGCCAAGCCTGACAATGTGTGTTCAATGCCTGAGAGTCACATGGGGCAAGCAGGGAACTTATTGCAGCAAGTCCTTCTCTGACCTGCACACACACGCACACTCACACACACTCACACACTCACACATATCACACACTCACACACACTCACACACACTCATGCACACGCACTCTCACAGACACACTCATACACACACTCACACACACACTTATACACACACGCATACCACACATACACTCTCACACACAAACTCATACACACACTTGCACACACACACACACACACACACACACACACACACACACTCTCACACACACACTCACACACACACTCATACACACACACACACACACACACACACACACACACACACACACACACACACACACACACACACACACACACACACAAACACACACACACACACACACTCACACACACATACACACATACACACACACTCACACACACATACACACACACATACACACACTCATACACACACTCACACACACACCAGAGAGAGAGAGAGAGAGAGAGAGAGAGGGAGGGAGGGAGGGAGAGAGAGAGAGAGAAAGAGAGAACCAACCTCTCTTTGCTGGCGAGCTTCTCCCATGGCCAATTTTAATTAAAAGATGCCACTTCTTACAAGAGGCACTGGCCTTCACAAAAGTAAACCCAAGTAGACCATTCATGACATTTTTTATGTTGGCACCTGGAAAGCCCCTCCCCCACATCCTTACCAACCCAGGCCAACTGACCAAAGGGAATAGAAAAGCGAGCTATAGACTCCCTACACAGAGTGGGAGTCACGCAGGGCCCCTCTCCACAGGTGATGAGGTCGAGTGGCTTGTGTGAGGCCTGGCGATTAGGGTTCCGTCCTAGTTCAAGTGCTTTTCACAGTGGAGCTTTGTGTCATTGAACAGCTGGGATATGCTCTAAGAAACACCTCACGAGGCGACTCTGGCACTGGGCTGGCATCACAGAGTGCTCACTTAATCTCAGGTGGCTGAGGTCGGTAACGGGGCCCGTCGATGCAAACCGGATGCACCCTGAACACAAGACGCACTGATAGACATGTTGCTATGACTTGTGACTTTTGTGTTCCTCAAAGACCCGTATGCCAAACGGTTCATCACCAACTTATGGTGTTCCTGGGAGGGAGTAGAGCCAGTGGGAAGTGGGTTGTATCAGAAGGAACGTGGAATGGCAGGCAGTGTCCTTGAAGGGAACCCTGGGTCCCCAGCCTCTCATCGCCCCTCCCATCCCCTCCTTCCCAGCAAGCTTCTCTGCCGACCCTTCATCTATGATGCTCAGTGCTTCCACAGCCCAAAGCAAAGCGTCCAAGCAACTGCTCAGCCTCTAAAAGCACGAGCCCAAATGTACCTCGCCCCCCTTACGAGGCGGACATCATGACCTTTTGCCACCAAGGTATGAAAGTGACTAACACACAGGTCTGCTGGGTCAGCTGGCATGGCAAGCAAGTGTATTCTGGTTCTTTCCTCCCTCCGTCCCTTCACTTCCTGCCTCAGACAGGCAGAGAGAGAGAGAGAGAGAGAGAGAGAGAGAGAGAGAGAGAGAGAGAGAGAGAGAGCGCTGTCTGATCTCATCTCACCTGCTGCTGTGTCTCCAAAGGAGAACTGTAAGACAGGGAAGACACTAACCCACACCCTTCGACAGCACTGTTCCCTTCCCTTGTCTTCCCCTCCCCTATACTCCAGGTGAGCATCCTGCCCTATACCTTGGAAGCACACCCACCGTCCTCAGGGTGTAGGTTTTGGAAGAGCGGGATGCCACATTATGCCCGTGCGCTAGCTCAGGGATTTCTTAATCTTGCCTCATTTTCTGAACTGTGAAATATTTATCAAACATCTGTATTATGGTGGCATAAAAAGTCAGTTGTTGAGCGGTGTTCTGCCTTAAACCTAGTTGTTATTATTAATAGATAAAGTAGACTGTCAGCAGCTATTAACAGCACTCAGTTGAAACAATTGAGGCGCCTTGGTGCGTGTGAGCTTAACACAGGTGAGCACCTCTTCCCCAACCCTTGGTCTGTACAGTAAGTACAGGCTCCATGCTTCAGCCGTGAAGAGAGGCTCGAGCCGGGTGCAGGTGGGGCCGGCCACTGAGGATGTGCGGAAAACCAGAGCGAGTGGATGCTGGCTTCCCATTTCATTGTCAAATGAAGTTAAACATGGAAGCCTCTGTCAGCCCAGCCACAGGGCAAGCTGACGATGAAACGTCCCGGGTGTGCATGTGAGAAACTGCTAAGAAATTTGAGTTATATGAATGTATTCAGGAAGAATGCAGCTAAATGGTGGATGAAAATAGCCTACTGTAGCAATGGTACATGGAAGGACGAGAGACGCACTTCTGAGAGCCAAGTGCCTGCCTGTGGCCACACATCACTACCCAGGATGCTGCAGAAAGGCTTTTAAAACACAATCAAGCCAGGCCTGGAAGAGGTGCTGTCAGAGGTTATGAAAAACCAAATTAAGTGACAGAAATGAATATGAAGGTGAGACACATTTGAAATTGCTCTTTTTTTTTAAAAAAAAAAAAAATCACTTGAAGGTGAACACCGGGGACATGTCTCCGACGGTCATTTCCCTGCACAATGATCAGTCTCGGGAGTACATTTGACTACAGGACTGACAACAGGAAGAAGAATCTTGTAGCTATTTTTATGTCACCCCATTTTGACCTCTCACCTTTTCAAATACTGGGACAGAAGCACAACCTTCAGGCTAGTGGCCCAAGGACAAAAGACAAAGTAACCAGCACAAGTTCCCAGGCTTCTCCTTGCTTCTGGGTTCATATCCAGTGAATTCTCCTTCCTGTTTGTCCATCTGTCCATCCGTCTGTCTGTCTGTCAGCAGTAAAAAGCAGAGCAGAATTCCAGACTGCAGCAGGATTAGCCTCCCAGGCTATCATAGAGTAACAAAATCGGAGACAGAGGCTACACATTTATGAAGCGCTCCAGGACAGACATGGTTTGCACAGTACCGCCTCCCTTGCAAAGCCGGAAGCAGCCATGAGGAGACCCTCAGGTCTGGCTTCCATTCCCAAAGGCCTAATGTAACGCTCCTATAAGGGTCTGTGATATGTCTGCCACCACCAAAGGTCGACCTAGAGGTGACAAGGCACTTTAATAGACTCACTGTCGTTTTGTCCAGTGATCTAGCTCCATAAACTCTGACAGGCAAAGGGAAAATGGACATCAGGAATGTGGGGCTTGCCTTGCTGCTGTGAGGACTAGTCTTCCAGCCCAGTGACCTCACTGAATCGATGACAGAATCCCAGGAAAGAGCACTGTTCTGTCTCCTGTCACCCAGCTAAAGGGAAACACAGAAAGGCTCTGTGGAAACAGTGGGACAAAGGGACAGTAGGTCTGAATGCCAGGGACTACTGGGATTGTTTCCAGAACATTCAACTCCCTCTGCTTCTCCTTAAAATGCTGACCTGTTCTCAAAGGCTGTGGGAGCTGGGGCTGTAAGCACTCATTTCAGGGTGCTTTCCAGTATTATCAGGCACTTTGTTTTTCTGAACTGTGGACCAGAAGTCAAAGCCATGGGTCTGTTGATTGAGCATGAAAAGAGGCACAGGTAATTTAAGATGCCCGTGGGAGTCTGAACGGCCCTTTGGGATCACTGACTTAGGGTTGAAGGGTTGAAACCATTGCTACACATGTTTGTCTTCTGTGTCCAAAGGTCCCCATTATCTGGAGCTGTGGTCAGCTCCTCTCCAACCCTTCTGAGCCAAAGTGACTCATGAGGCTCTTCAGTTACCAGCAACACCGAGGCCGTGGGCTGGCTCACGTCAGCTCTCAGCACACCACTGTGTTTTGGGAAACAGGACGAAAGATGACAGGCTCCTGGCATGGGCTGAGTCCTCACCACAAATGTTCATCCTTCCCTCGAGATGGTCACTGCAGGAACAGAGGGAGACAGCAGTGAGCTGGCCCTGCCCGTCAGTCACAGCCCCCGGGGAGAACAATCCAGAACATGTATTCTGCATTTGGAAGGAACTGATCCCCACTTCAGGCTAATTTCCTCACTGCCCCAGGATCCAGCAATAAAATGATGGGTCTCCAAATCACACTGTCCAAGCTCTTTGCCTTTCAGCTTGCACATCCAGTGACGGACCTAGTAACGCGGTTTTAAACAGTGTCACGGTGATTGTCACACACATCTTTATTCTGGTTTTTCTTTCCTGCTAAAATCAGATATCTCTGGAAGTGTATGATGAAAATGGATGATTTAGGGGCTGGAGAAATGGCTCACAGAAAAGAGCACATACCAAACTAACACACACACACACACACACACACACACACACACACACACACACACACACACACACACACACACTCGCCTATGTGTGCACACTGAGCCTCCCCTCCATTGGTGACAAGATGGTAGACGCCTTGCAATCTGTCAACTACAACAGCTCTCTCTCCTCTTCAGGATACATTTTAAATTAACCCTATAGGAAACTGTGACCTAGGTAGTCTCATTTTCTACATAAATGTAGTTAAAGAGATAAGGCCTTCCTTCCAGTGAGTCTCTTAGAGGCAGGAAGTAGAGGGAGCCAAGGAGGTGAGCATCGGTGAGGACTTGTGAAGTCCTTCCCAGCTTTTGCAAACACATGGGCTTTTATGAGTCACCACAACTACTGTCCCCATGAGATGGGCTATACCACGAGCATGGGGAGGGGGAGTCTTCCAACGTTCCCTTGTTATTTTACCAACAGTCTTGTTCTCACAGTCAGGCTTACAGTTTGGTCGCCACCTCCACCAACGGGAGGCAGCAAACATTCTCGGTCCGAATGTGGGACGCTGGCATTCCGAGGGACAGGATGAGGTTCTCCACGGGCATTTCTTTCACACAAAATAGTTTTAGAAACCAGACCCGATGCCTTCTGTTGGGCAGGGCTGTTTGTGTAGCTGTACAGTTTTGCTGGCGGCGTTTGTGGTGGTATTGTCCCCTGTGTCAGCAAGCTGCCTCATGCGAGGGACTCGGGGACTATCGGAATCTCACAGAGATGATTAATTACCAAACACCTCCTCACAGATGTTTCCATCGGCTTGGTTACAGGACCTCTCGAGTCCCTCCCCTGTTCCCTGCAGTTCCACATTCCCCACCCTGTGGCTACCTCACAGTTGGGGCTTCTTCGCTGAAATTCTAGGCCACGACACAAGAACCAAGGTGTTTTTATATCACGGCTCATTTCCTACAGTCAGAGCTAAGACAAAAGCAAGCATTCTAACACATCCCAAGCACTTGGAGGTCACTGTGCTTCCTTCTCCGGGGGCTCCACCACCATTACCCGCCTTCCCCACCCCATCCTGACCATGAACGCTCGGTGTTCAGACTGATTGGAAATAGAAGAGGTCCAAGCTTGAACCCCTCGTTTCCATTTGCGAGGGGCTCTCAATTTTGTTTCCCTCCTAACAGAGTGTATCACAGAGTCAAGCCAGATAGATGCTGGTGGTTTCTCCCCCAGCTTCCCTAAATAGCTCCAGCGGAGGGCAGAGGAGACTCACACTAAGAGCTTCCCTACCTGTGAGATGAGCCACAGTACCCATCTGGGGTTGTGAGCGAGCGAGCGTTGACTTCCCATCCACATCGCCTCCTCACCCTCCCCTGTGAATTTGGTGAGAAAGGAATTACAGCAAAGGGGTACCTCTGCCTCCTGGAGATGCGGCACATTACAAAGCCACAGCTGTAGAAAAAGCTGTCCCTGTTATTATTAAGGGCCTGTCTGCCCGCTAGACCAGCGTTCTGACCATGTGGGAGAGTACCTACACCAGATGCTTATTAAAACTGAGGACCAACCAAGGGTACAATAAATCAGCCAAGGGAGATTGAGGGCAGGAGATCTATATCTGCGTCTCTCTATATATATTCGGTGTGGTGCGTGTGTGTGTGTGTGTGTGTGTGTGTGTGTGTGTGTGTGTGTGTGTTGTAGAGGTCAATATTGGGTGTTTTCCTTACTTCATCACATTTTTGGGACAGGGTCTCTGACGGAAGCTTGACAGTCCCAGCAGACTGGCTGGCCAGAGGGCTCCAGGGATCCTCCAATCGCTGCTTAAGCCGCAGTTACAGATGGCCCAGCATGCCATGCAGTTCCTATGGGTTCTGGAATCCGAACTTAGTCCTCATCCTTGCACAGCAGGCTCCCTGCTTACTGAGCTCACTTCCCAGCCCCAACTCTCTGTATTTAACAAGCTCCAAAGTGACTCAGATGTCTGCTACCCACCACGCTAGATAGACTGTTATTGACTGTCAGCCATTTTCATCTCTGCATCCCCATGACTAATATATTCCATGGGTGGTTTTTTTTTGGGGGGGGGAGAATGACTTATTAGACATGTACAAATGACCTCCCGGCTGATGCATGAGAGAGTTCATCTGAAAGCGAGCTCCCCAACAGAGACAGAAAAAGCTAACATCACACTTCTTGGCAATGTGGGATTGAAGCCCTGCCTTCTGGCTGCCTCTGATATGGGTCTCCCTGATGTCAGCTGCCGCCTTTGCCACTTCCCCGACTCTGTTGGAAACAAACGCGAAGGTAGGCCCCCACAGAAGACAGTAGCACAGCTCTGTCTTCTGCAAGCCTTTTAAGAAAAAGATCACATGCAAACGGTAAACAGCCTAAGAAATACTCCTGAACTTCCTGTGGCCTGTCTATCGAATTTTGCATTTTTTTTCATTCTAGATGGGAGCACGTTTTGGTCCAAGGCCACATAGTCTGCTGAGAAGCAGATGGACTGGCATAGCAGGGTGTTAAACTAGGAACCAGGGTCCTAGATTCCAGTCCTTCCTTGGGCCCTGCAGGAATGAGTAGCCTTAACAGGGCTCACCCTCTTGCTGAGCCTCTGGGATATGTCTTCACACCGAGGAGTGACCGTAGAAGTTCAGTAGCCCTTGAGCAAGCCAACCGGGTGTTTCCACATGAGTGTGGGACTTGTGAACAGCAACCCCATGTAGGTTCATCCTAGCATTGAAAACCAAACCCTGAGGATGTAGATCCTGTGGCGGGATTGGGCCGGGGCAGGCTGGGCCGGGGCAGGCTGGGCCGGGGGCAGGCTGGGCAGGGGCAAGTTGTGCCGGGAAGACTTTAAGGGTAGCACTGAAAAGGAGCAGATGGGCCCCTCCCTCTGGGCACCGCAGCTCTCAAGGTTTTATTTTGTTGTCATGATAGCTAGTTACTGGCTTTTAGAGAAGGTCCAATATTTCTTTGTTTTCCAAAAGAGAGTCAGAATAAACAAATGAGGTCAGGAACATCTCCTAGGAGTAGAGGTGGGGAAAGTCGTGATTGAACTTAAGCCTCTGAAAACATTTGGCCAGACGCCAAATTTGGTGGTCCCCAGTGCATTCGATGCTATAAATTTTCACAGGAGCGCATAGCGTTCCCAGGCCCCACCCCCCAGGTCTCTCACATACTCTACCTACAAGGAACAGTTCCCAGCAGCAGATCTGTATGTCACGGGGTACACGTGCTTAGCCTGGGAAGCATCCGAGTCCTCTCAGAGGAGATTCCCTCCTGCACTTCCTCTTTGAGGAAGCATGTCTCGAATCACACAGCTAAGGTCTTCAGCCCGGGGGAGTTTATTCTCCACAGGATCTGTAGAGAGAGAGAATTTATCAGATCTCTAACAATTACAATTAAACAACTGTGCAAATGTAACCAAAAATTTGTGTTTCCTCATGGAAATTGATTTCCACTCTCACTGTCAGATTGAGTGCCTTTCGGGGACCTAGAAAATCTTAGATGGTTCAGAAATTTACCCAACTGCATTTGCTTCTCCCTCTTTTTCCATTAACCTTGGCCCTATATGGGAAAGAAATCACTGGATCAGAAACTTTGCCCATTCCCACAAACATGACTCCTTGAACCTCCCAAGAGGCATAAAGGAAGCCAAATGTGATTACTCAGCCTCTAAAGTTCGATCATGTGATCTGTCAACACAGATGAAGGTACTGTGGACTTCTGAACTTAAGTGTGCCTCTGAGGGTTAGAAAGCTTGCTCGGTGGGTAGCACTTGCCACATAAGCATAAGGTCTGACCTCATGGTTCATACTACAGGAGACAACAGACTCTGTCTCAGCAAGGGAGAAGGGAGGAATGACCCACAGTATTGTCCTCTGGCCAAAATACACACATAAATATTATTCATACACACATCCTAACACATATACATCCTACCCAAGCATACCCTCCACACCAAGTCCTACACATACATACATGTAGAGGTAACACACACACACACATCCTGCACATATATGCACATCCTATACATATATATTCATGTACTTTATACAGATCATGCAGTCACAGAGAAAGATAGATGATAGATATACAAACAGACACAGACAGACAGACAGATAAGATGGCTTCTGAGTTACTCCTGTCAGGATGTTTGCTTTTTCATGGAGAAGAGTTCACAAGAGGAATATTTAAGAGGGACAGACACTCAGTACACACACACACACACACACACACACACACAACACACTCAAATGCCCATCCTACACAATATGTTCATGTGCTTTGTACGGATCCTACAGACATGGAGAAATATATATGATAGATACATAGACAGATACCTAGACAGACGTGCAGACAGACAGAGGATAGACAGACATAGATGCATAGATGGACAGGTATCTAGACAGACAGACAGACAGACAGACCAATAGGATGTCTTCTGAGTTACTCCTGTCAAGTCGTTTGCTTTTTCATGGAGAAGGGTTCACATGAGGGATATTTAAGAGGGACAGACCCTCAGTCCCTCAGTCAGTGTTGACATCAGCCCCACCTTCCCTCTCCTCCTGAAAACCCCCTGTTGTCCTGAACACTGAGCAGCTCTGCCTATGTTGTACCTGCCTGGTAATAACTTTTAGGCCCTTTTGAGGCTCACCAGGCAAACGAGGCTTTCCCTTCCTTTAAACCCCTCACCGGAACTGGCTAGGCAATCTCGGGCAGCCAGTTCACTGCTCTGACCCCACATTGCAGCCCTTCTCGGTCTTGACATCACGTTAATGTCTTCTGAAGCCTTTCTGGGGCTTTGGGGCCTGGCTCCACTGGTGCTGATCTTTCTGGCTCCCGAGTGATCTGGGCCTCTGTATCTGGAAAGCGACAACTGCCAACCGCTCTCTCTCCCTTCTGAAAGGAGATGCTTAGAACAGTCTCTCCTGTTGACTTAAGAGGAAGATGTTCTGTCCATCCCTACTGCATCAGAGACTGCACCTAACCAAGGCTCCGTGTGGTGCTCGGGAACCTCACAGTAGAGATAGCAGGACTCGGGTTCCTTCCCTATTAAAGCTGACGCAGTCATGGGAGGCTGAGCCTCTCGTTCCATCACATTCCCTGTGGAGTCTCAGAAGGAACAGGGGAGAAACTGCAAAAGGAGGGTCTGGAGATGTTGGCCTGGTCATGTACTGCATATGGGTTGTTCTATTGGGATCTGAAGAGGGGAGGTGGTAACAGGGCAAGAGCCATCTGAAACAGCTTTAGAAATGTTGTTTTCCTCTGATAGCACAACCTCTAAATATTCATAAATTATGCCTTCTTTCCCCTTCTAACTTGACTTGGGGGTTCTACATTTTTCTCTCTTTGGTGCACTGATTTAAAAACTATGTGCAGTTCCTATTGGAGGGGGGGGTTAGGTAAATCTCAGGTGGACATTCTGTACTCAAGCTGGACAAGTTCATCCAAAATGTGTATGTGTGTGTGTGTGTGTGTGTGTGTGTGTGTGTTTGTGTGGTGTGTATGTGTAGTGTGTGTGTGTGTTTGTGTGTGTGTGTATGTGTGTGTGTGGTGTGTGTGTGGTGTGTGTGTGTGTGTGTGTGTGTGTGTGTGTGTGTGTGTGTGTGTGTGTGTGTGTGTGTGTGTGTGTGTGTGTGTGTGGTGTGTGTGTGTGTGTGTGTGTGTGTGTGTGTGTGGTGTGTGTGTGTGTGTGTGTGTGTGTGTGTGTGTGTGTGTTACATATCCATGTCTCTGTATAGGGGAGTGTAATTGCATGCACATAAGTGAAAGTGTGCTTGGAGTCCAAAAGAGGGATCAAAACCTCTGGAGCTGGGGTTCTAGGGTGTGAGCTGCCTACTATGAGTGCCAGAGACCAAACTGGTCCTCTCTAAGAGCAAACAGGATGTGCTTTTAACAACTGGGCCAACAGCTCCAGCAACTGATTTAAAAAAAAAAAAAGATAATCAGATCATATAGCTGCACGCTCACTTCCGTGTTCAGTCAGGACATATAGATGCACGCTCACTTCTGTGTTTAGTGCTGCCCTCCATGGTACAAAGGTAGCTGCTATCATCACCTGCACAAACGTCCACACTGCTTCCTATCCAGGTTTGCACAAATGTAAAGCAACCTTCAATGAAGCCACGGTTGTGTCTTCTCTGGTCATCAGAGCTCATTCCTTTATTTGGTTACAAGGAGCAGTCTAGCTCCAATCCCAGCCAAATATAAGAACCACGTGGTGAAGCTGAGTGAGGCAAGAGTTAACCCTTAGCCCTCTGAGTTCCAAGAACACACAGAGGCCAAGAGAGCATCTGCTCTGAACTCACAACAGTGCATACTCGTCGTGTTCAGAGAAGTGTGGCTTAAGCTTCTACTGAAACGTCCCCTCCCTGACCAAATACATTTCAAGTCACCTGTGGAAAGTCACCTAGGGAGGAAACCGCCAGTTAAACCCTCTTGTCGTCAAGTAATAAAGGCCCTCCTCAAAGAACAGGTCAAGCTTAGATAACACACGTAGCGACATTTTTGAACTCTATAAAAATCTTCAGAAGGCAAAGCACCGACTTCTCTACCTCTTTTTTCTCACCATGAAGCTATCAAAAATTCTGCATTCTCATAAGATTTGATCTCCACCTTCTCTCCCAGAATAAGTCCTTGTTAATGATGAGGCCAGAATGTCCTGGACAACATGGCTTCTCTAAGAGAGATGACTAGATGTGGGCAGGAAGACTGTCCGCAGGCTTGGTTTTGGGAAATGGAGATATACCTGTGAGTCTATTTGGTATTTTAAAACACGCCGTTCTTCGCCCGCAATGCTTTGAAGACCTCATGTCACCCTCGCTTGCATCCTCATTTTTCCTGGTGGCTGTGTGTGAGGCCAGGTGTCCAGTCATGGGAAGGTCTAGGCATGTCCCACATAGCAGCTGGCTTGAACGGTCTGGCTAACTAGTTAGGTCCTAATCCCATGCAAATGATCCATGGTGATACATTACATGGTGAAATTTCCAAATGTGAGGAGCAACAAAAGACAACAGACTTAGGCCAGAGAGTCTAGTGTCCTGAATCTAACAGCTTGTTCAAATTATTCCCTCACTGGTTTAGTTTGATCATTTTTTTTATCAAACTGGAAGATGAGAAGTCTTTGCAGAATCTCTAAGTACATGGTTTTTATTGCTGGCTTATTATCCCCGATACAGAGCTGGCTCAGCTGTCGGTCTCTGGCATGAGGCAATTGAAATGTGTCTGACTCTGCCTTGAGATCAGAAAACTCTAAATGTGTGGTTTGCAAACTTAGGATAGTCACACAGAAACATCATGGCGTCGTGCCCAATCCTAGCAAAGAACAGGATTGTTTTTTTTCTGAAGGATTTCTGGTGAGGTTTTCTTTTGCATGTTTCGAAATTTCTCATAAACACAACCGGCTTGAGGCTTCGGATTGGACTGACCACTCGTGAGTTTTGCTGTGAGGGAATCTGACATAGGACGACCGCGTGAGAAGAAACAGATGGAAGGGTCCCTGTGTGACAAGGACGGTTTTCTCCTTAGCCACTATGTGTGTGAACGTTAGCAGAAAGGCTCACCTTGCCTTTCCCTGTGTTTACAGAAAGTTTCTGGAAATCATTTTGAGGATTCTGCACATGACAAGAGTCTCCCAAGAGCCATAGATGAGGGATTTGGGGATGAAATTGGACTGCGCATCAGGGATGGGAAAGGATTCCAGGTTCTTCATATGTTTTATGAGTTAATATCCGCGTGCTTTTCCCTCCTAAGGCTGTGCTAAGCCAGACAGACTCGTGAGCTCAGGCAGTTAGCTGTAAAATACCCAGGGGCTCCTTGATTTTTTGTGTATAACCTTTTCCCACTTTATTTCCAACTTAGAAGTTTTGGTTAAAGATAATATTTTTTTTTTACTCTTATTAGCTGCCTTCCAGAATTTTGCATTCAATGTAACCCAAGACCGTAAACCTCATTCGAGCCCAGTTCTGTGCAAACTCTGTAGAGCTGGCATCCTCCAAAGAGCATTCATCCTGGGATCCCCCGTCAGACATTAAACTATGGTCAAAGGAGTTTCAGGTCTTACCCACCTGGGGAAAGCCGGTTGGAACGAGCCCTTTGGCAGAGACTGAGCAGTCCCTGTTCCCAAAAGGAGGCTAGAATGTCGCTCTTTAGTTTACTTCCTGAATTCTCTCCAGCGATGCAGCCAAACACAGCAGTGGAAATGTGATGTTAGATGACCTTGCCGTTTGCAGTACACACTGGCCAGTCTCCCTTTATCCCCGCAGTGACACCGGAACGGTGCGCCATCAGCTCTATCCTCCTCAGCAGGAGACTCTCTGGGCGTTCACACTATACTCCAGAAGTAAGATTCAGACCCCGACCCTCTGATCCCAAAGGCTGTTCGTGGGGTAGTCAGTGGCCAGCCGGTGCTGGAAGCCATATTGCTGTGAAGAAGGAGAAAGGGAAGGTGGGAGTCTAGAGGGAAATGGAGACAGAGCGGTCATTAAAAGCAAAATGGCAGAAATGAAATCACAACTTAGGGGACCTTAAGTCAGGGACCTCAGCAAAGGACCACCCTCTTTCCTTCACATTCCTTACAATGACTTCATCAACCTTTGATGAGAGGACAGCAGGGGGGTGTCTCCCATCACCCCTTCTAAGTCCTTTTATGACCTAGAGTAGGATAGGGGAATAGGTGGGCTTTGAAGGTCCCGTGTCTGTCATGGCTACCGACTCTGCTCTCTGCAGTCATAAACAACCATAAACAAATGAGTGTGGCTGCGCGCTCACAAATTTATTTCTAAAGTAGCAGTCAGCTGGAGGCCACAGTCTGCTCACTTCTGCCTTAGGACAGTGGCTTCTACCTTAGGCACCGTACTCTGTTGCCTGAGGAAACATGAGAAAGTTTCAGCACCTACGCTTTGACTTTGTCAAGTGCAGTGCGGTAAGGATTGTCAAAGCATCCACTAGCAAGTTTGAGAACCCTGGGTCTATCTAACTTCTTCAAAATTAAGTGTTCAGGCCCATAGCGGTCAGTTGAATTTTCCTATGGGTAAACCAAGCATAATGGTCTAAGCTCTGAGATCCAGAGGCAGCACTGAATCTAGCTAGCATCAGAAATTCTCCCCACACCTACGTCTGGCTTCTTAACCATCCCCCTGGCTTTGGTGAACCCATCTCCAAAGGGGTGCTGTGGGTGTTGGTGGGTAATGATACTCACAGCCAAGCCTCATGACTGATTTTTATTACCAAACCCCACGTGGTGAAAGGAGGGAACAATTCCCGCGTGTGCTCTGGCTTGAGGCATTTGTGCATGTCTTAACTCCTGGCTTCTGTGTCCATTGAGATGACAACAACGCATGGTCTAAAAAGGCCCACAGGACTCTGCTGTCCTATCCTGATCAAGACCAGGATGCTACTTCCCCTTGGAAGATGATAAAGTCACAAAGGAAAGAAGGGAGAACTAGAGGAAAGAGCCCATGCAGGCAAGAGGATGGCCAGCGTAGCGCCACACGACATAGGAGGAGTTCCAGTTGGTCTCAGACGTTGTGTTCGATCCCTAAACTCTTACATGGAGAGGGGGATGAACTGCGATTCTTGCCAGGAAATTTTTCTAGGAGCCTAGGGGCATAGTGGGTGGTGCACCATGATGTATGTCACCTGTCAAGAGGTGGTACCAATTACAATCACAGATGCGTCCAGACAGGACCAGATAGGTACTTTTATGAATAACACAGATCATTTGTTCCTTTGACAAACTGCAATGCTTTGGGGGCAGATTTATGGTCTGTAGGTTTGGCATGAAATATTCCTTAGACCCTCTTTCAGGATACCGTGCACTGAAGGACATCACCGTGGTGGTTTTTGAGTTCCTGTGAGTCCCCAACCAGGAAACAATCCAAGATGCCTGTTGTTCTATAACCAGGTAGATCTGGAGTAAAGGTTTGAAGAGGAAAGGCTCTCAGGAATCAACTATCTTAGAGCAACTGTACAGCTATTTAGAGGAAAATCGGCATCGTCTGTCTCTCTTTGCCGCCTTCCTGTCTCACTGAAAGACCCAGTCTCTTCAACACTATGATCTCCATTTCCTTGCCTTCTGGTTCATCTGCAGGTTTGATGGTGGGAACAGGAGGGGCAGAGAGAGATTTGGCAATCATGACTTGGACAGAGCTGCAGAACGGATTATTTAGAAATCTCCTCATGTAGATTAGATACTGCTTTCTCTTCTATTAGTTTTATTAATGGATTATTGTTTTATTAATAGGATGTTTTAAAGCAGTTGTTCTCAACCTGTGGCTTGCAACCCCTTCAGGGGTGCATATCAAATACTCTGCATGTTAAATGTTTACATTACGATTCATAACACTGTCAAAATTAAAGTTATGAAACAGCAACAAAATGGCGTTAAGGTCACCATGACACGAGGAACTGCGTTAGGAGGGCTGAGAACCGCTGCTCTAAAGCAGGTGCTCGTAGATGCTGTGAGAGACCTGAGGAGGCTCAAAGGAGGCCTGACACGTGGGAACTGCAGCGGCAGCAATCACAGGGACTGCAGTGAAGAGGATGGCGCCCCGTTGTTCCCTTGTAGCCTTGATGAAATTCCAGTCCCGAAGGCTATTAGCCCAAGCTGCCTTTCTCAGGACAGCCTGACTGCTTTGGGACTGGGTCTGCTGAAATATGAGGCAAGCGGGGTGTGAGCTGGCCCCCGCTCTGCTGACTTGCATGTTCTTTGATCCTCACACACACTGATTGCCCCCAAAGACCATCGTGACCCCGCGGATGCCAGCAATCGCTCACGTTTCTTCCCATGATCGAGGCAGTAATTTTAGAGCCCCACAGTCTCTCACGAGTCCATGTCTGGGTCTTGTCTAGGGCACACATTACTTCCTTGCATGAAAATTGCGGAGTCTCACTGGGATGGACTGAAAAACATTTATCCGGAGACGCTGATGTTTTGACGTGTCATTCTTCCCAGGATGGGAAATTTTCCAGAAACAGGACAGAAAAGACTTTGAGTGGCCTTCTATGAAGGACAGATTATGGCATATGTATTTTCCTTCACACTGAAAATCTGGAAAACAAGAAAAATAAATTTAAGCATGTTTCGGGGAAATTGATTTTAAAAAAAACTAAAATATCGTTTGGTGTCTCATTAGCATTACATTCTAAGATCTTATCCCTTTGAGGTTTAAAACTGAAACCCAGAATATAAATAAGTGGGGTTAACCAGTACACAATGAATGTGGGGGGTCTTTTAAATATATTTAATGATTTCTAGGTTTCATAAAGACTTGTGGAAAGAAATTTATACGGGTGGTCTTCCAGGAACCATGGAAGGGAGTTAAATGTCTGTCACTAGAGAGGCATTATCGCTAGATGGAAATAATCACCACAGTATTCACACCCCGATCCACTGCCACCTTGCTCAGGATTGCTGGGTCTTTGACCCTATCTCCTCCCCGGCTGCTATGGAGAATATAGGCCAGCTGTCCAGATAATGCCTATCTGGGTTCATTTGAAAGTCCTGACCCATACAGGGAGAGATCTCAACATGTCAGAGTCCTGATGTCTCATCTGCAACATGCCATAAATAACACTCCATGAAGTACTTTGTCTAAATTCCCAAGAGGTTTTAGACTTGAGCCTGGAGAGGCCAGTCCTTGCCGTGCCTTTAATCCATTCTGTATGAAAGAAGAATTAACCGTGGTCTTCAAGGAACCAATGCTAAGTGTAATAGAGCTCTCGGTGGTGACATCTAGTGAGAAATAAGTGGTCCAAAGCCTATGCCTCACAATGGGCCCAGGGCATAGTGAGGCATCTGTCTATGTTTGGTCCTATTTTCCTTCTTCTTACTCAGGCCCTGGCTCTCCTCAAGCTCTTGATGCTTTCTGGACCTCAAAGGCATATGGTAAGTGTGGGTGGAGCCGATGCTTGGACCGTCAAGGCCTCTTGCTTGTTGCCCCTGTGTCTTTTCACTTGTTTATCTGCTGTCTCTGCATTACGACGTCATTAAGATTCTTTTCGTCGAGAAGGAAAATCATTTTTGAAACCTGAAATCGTTCTTTGATGGTAACTCTCAGTCTAGGGTCAGAGGCTCCCGTGCTTGTCACAGTCCCTTTAGGGAAAGATTTCTGTCGAGGATATCCAGTCTGCCTTCGGTTTTGTCTGAGTAAGTGTAGACCACACATCACGGCAGTAAGCATTGATGGTCTCCCCCTATATTCTCCAGATCCATCCCCCCTATTCCGACCTTCCCACCATTCCCAGCTTCATGTCCTTAAATGCAGTTTGTGCTGCCAATATGCTCGTGGCTCTGGGGCTAGCCACTGGATTGTGGTTGGCCTACAAGAGGCCACACCCTTAAAGAAAAGTACCTCTCCAGAAGCCAGAAACTGTCTGTCTCCTCAGTTAGGGAAGGGGGTTAGTGAGAGCCTCCCTGCCCAGGCTAGAATGCTGTCTGGCTTGATGTTATATGGGCCTCGTGCAGCTGCTCGAGCTCATGGTGGCACAGTCCTCTGTCATGAATTCCTTACTTATGCTCATGAAGAGGGAAGGAAGGTAGCCAAGAAATCGCATCAGTTCTAGAAATCTGTAATAAATCCATGCAAGATGCCACAAGGAGAAACTCGGCAAGGTTGACTTCCTTGTTACACATTTGTGGCCGCCTGGGAGACTCTGTCACAGTGGGATGTAGTCTGTGTATTAAAAAGGTTTTAAGACTACTATTTAGTAGCTGGCCTTCTTTCCTTTTTTCGTCATTGCTCTCGGCTGGAACAAGAAGTGTGGCCATGATCTCCCTTCTGAAGTAGTCATTGCACTCAAAGCCCAGCTCTCTCTGCATCCTTTAGTTAAATGCTGTTGCCATGGGTACCGTGTGAAGGAGGATTATTTTAGGAGTTTTCTTTCTGAATCACTCCCTTCCTAACGCTCACCGTCATTCATACAGACACACAATGTAACTTATATCTCTGACGACTCACTCGGGGCCTCCGACAGTCAGACAGGGACATACGACCTGAAGAAATGTATTGCTAGAGGGAAAAATTATATGTGAATATTCTGTAACTTGGGGTCCCCGTATTCCTGGAATTCTTGAGACCAGAAGTGTATGGAAAGAGGAAAAGAACGATGCTCTTTGTGGGTCAACATGGAAGTGAGCAGTGAAACAGTGGAAACAGTAGGTCTTCGCCCCAAACGTCCTAGGACAAATGAGATGGAGATTGCGGCCTGCATGAATTCTCAGGCACTGAAGACAGGAAAGACGAGGAAAGTGTCAGGTTTCTAGGTCTTGGTGTTGGCATTTACCAGTGGAGTTTAGGTGTCAGGAAGGTAGAGTTGACCATTGGCAGCCGGGGGAGGAGAGAGATGAGACGTAGAATAAGGGAGCCTAAAATTCATAGAAGTAGTCAGTCTGGAATGGGAGAAGCCATCGCTTAATTGTGATGTTCACTCAGCATTGGCCACAATCCACCTGGGCACGTCGGCGGCTTCTCCTCTGTGCGATTCCTCGGATACCAACAAATAGAGTACACCTCTCCACTCCAAAGAATTAGACATTTAAAAATAAAAACCCAAAGGGAAACCGTGGAGCTAGGATGAGATTGTTCTACATCTCCGAACCTGGCGTCTGCAAATTGAAAGACATCTCCCTAGGATTTTGCATTTGATATTGTGTTGTGTTGCATCGTGCTGTGTTGTGCTTTGCTGTGCTGTGCTGTGCTGTGCTGTGCTGTGCTGTGCTGTGCTGTGCTGTGCTGTGCTGTGATGCAGGATCCTATGTAGCCTGGGCTCTGACCTCTCTATGTAGCTGAAGATGGCCTTGAACTTCCGATCCTCCTTGCTCATGTGTGTGCTACCGCGCTTAGTGCATGCAATGGATGAACAGGGGTTGAACTCCGGGCTTTGTGCATGTTGTGCACGCACCCGACCAGCTGAGCCTCCTCCTCAGCCTGCATGTCTCTTTCTTTTAAGGGCATAAAATTACATTCATCTTAAACATAGCCAAGGGCATACATATGCTGGGATATATATCCACATCTACGAAACACATCTCAGTATGTGAGTCATGGTGTATGAGCCAAATAACAGCTCAACACAACCATGAATTTTTTTTTCCCATCTTTATTAACTTGAGTATTTCTTATTTATATTTCGATTGTTATTCCCTTTCCCGGTTTCCGGACCAACATCCCCCAACCCCTCCCCCTCCCCTTCTGTATGGGTGTTCCCCTCCCCTTCTGTATGGGTGTTCCCCTCCCCATCCTCCCCCCATTACCGCACTCCCCCAATAATCACATTCACTGGGGGTTCAGTCTTAGCAGGACCCAGGGCTTCCCCTTCCACTGGTGCTCTTACTAGGCTATTCATTGCTACCTATGAGGTTGGAGTCCAAGGTCAGTCCATGTATAGTCTTTGGGTAGTGGCTTAGTCCTGGGAGCTCTGGTTGACAACCATGAATTTTTATAGCGCCTCGTTACAGACATTCTGAATCACAGTCTCCACTTTTCAATGACTCTCTCAGGTGATGCTTCTCCCTTGAATCTTAGATCGCTCTAAAGCATGCGAGAACACACTCAAGAACTTGTGTGTACTTTATTCCAGTGGCCCAGAGTACACGCATCTGTTATTTACCATGAGACTCTTGAGGGTCAAAGTTTATCGTTGCCATTTCAGAAAGACAATGTGAAGTCTTAAACCCCAAGGCCTACGACTGACACCTTACTAGAACTAGTCTCAGTCAATCTAACTGTACTAAGCCGAGGTCATACAGTGAACATTGACTCTAAGTTCAATGACTAGTTTACCAGTAGGAACAAGAGAATCCAGACTTAAACGCCCAGAGCAGACACATACAAAAGAACAGTGGGTGAGGATAGGAACAGAGATGCAAGGACACGGCTACACGACAAAAAGGATGCCAATGATCTGCCAAACACAACCTGACTGGAAAGCGGGATGACGCAGCCTTGAGTCCATGAGGAGTAAACTGGCCTCCACCTTAACTTGAGAGTCCACACCCAGTGCTTGAAAGATTGCATGTCTCGTAATCCTAAGTCACCAGAGAGGGACTGAGGAGGTGATGGCTCCTGTGATACAGTGCTTGCTTGGCAAGCATGAAGATCTGTGTTCACCATTGAGATCACCTAAAGAGCTAGGCATGGTGACACATAACTGGTCGTCCTAGCACTGGGAGGTAGAGACAGGTGGCTCCCTAGGGCACTCTACCAGACGCTCAATGGTACATCCTGGGTCAGACCCCCTCTCAAAATACACACACACACACACACCTGCACACACACACACCTGCACACACACACACATACACACACACCTGCACACCACACCTGCACCCACACACACCTGCACACACACACACACACACCTGCACACACACACTCACACACACACCTGCACACACACACACACACACACACCTGCACACACACACGCACACACACACCTGCACACACAAACACGCACACACACACACCTGCACACACACATACCTGCACACATACACACACACCTGCATACACCCACCTGCACACACACCTGTACACACACACACACACAAACACACCTGCACACACACACACCTGCACACACACACACACACACACACACCTGCACACACACACGCACACACACACACTGCACACACAAACACGCACACACACACACATATACACACACACACACACACAAACACACACACACACACACACACACACACACACACACACACACACACACACACACACACACACCCACACACCCACACACACACACACACACACACACACACACCTGCACACACACCTGTACACACACACACACCTGCACACACACACACACACCTGCACACACACACACCTGCACACACACACACACACACACACACACACACACATGAAAACACATTTGCACATAAACTAAGTTGATCACCATCGTGGTGCTGTTTCTGAAGCTTCCTCCCGCATCTTAGCACAACGAGCCTCCCTTCTGGATGGACCACAGTTCCTGGCTCAGTCCCGTGAAGAGCGGCTGTCTTCACGTGCGGCTGATTTCTGCCTGCCATTCTCCCAGAGAAGATTTGAGGGATTGTAGCATTCATTGGACAGCCAATGCCACTCTGAAGTCTGCAGATTTTAGAAATTAAACTTGAAAACACTTCTGAAAAATCTCCTTTCCTGCTGGAACTGATTAAAAGTGGGGGAAGATGGAGAACAGAGCGACACCGAACTGATCATTGTCGTTTCCACCGGATTACCGTTCCCCCCTGTGTGGCAAAGAGGCGTCTGTCACTCAGGGATCGTCTACTTAGAGGGCAGGCCGAGCGAAGGTCATTTTGGTTTTTATTGATTCTATGGCTCTGGCATTACTCATAAGGATTTACGGTATTTAACTCACCAGGAGAAGCTGTGAACTATAAATGGCTTCCCATTTGCCAGGAAAGGTCTGCATTTCATAAGCAACACCAGCTATGTGGTCTCCCTCACAGCTGTCTCTAATGAAAGCCCGTGACCCCAGCCTCTGCACGGAGGACATGGCCTCTCTTCATGGAGGTGATCCCTCCTCTGACTCCATCCAAACCACCATGAGGCTGTTGAGCTCACTAAGTGGGCCGATGCATGCAGAGGGAGACAAAGAGCGGGGGTGGGGTCTGATGCCTCGTGAAGGGGTCTCCTGGGTACCGGGGGCCTGAGACACAACCCAGGGGAGAGGTGTGTTTGCTGAGAAGTAAGTAAAGAAGTGAACATTGAGAACTTGGCTTGTGAACGAAACATCAAATTCTCTGAACCGAAAAGTTTTCATCTCCAGACTGGAGTCGAGGAAGTTTTAAACACATGGCTGATGTCTATTGGCAGTGTTCTAGAAGCAACCCCTTGTGAACCCAGGACCAAAACAGACCCCGAGGCAAAAGGAGGGTTTGTTTTTTGAAAAAAAAATCAACAGTATTGATCCTCATGATTACTTAAAATGTAGATCGTTTATTCAGCACTGATGGTCTGTGCTTATTTTGAGATATTTTAAAGATTTCATGAAGACGGTGTTTACCTTGCTCTATTGAGTGTGGGTCTGCAGGCCACCCCTATCAACCCTCGCCGAAACAGAGTGCCAACACTGCCGCTCCATTCACTCTCTTTAGAAAATTAAAAAATAAAATAGGATAAAACATGAAGATTCAGGTCTTGATTAGAGTGAATTTTGAAAGGGAGGTCTGCCGAATACGGGAGCAGACTCCTGGATAAGCCCAAAGGGGAACAAGGCTCTCCTGACAAGATCTCGCTGTCAGGCAAATGTCTTTTAGTTCAGACTTTCCTTTTCCCAGAATCTGTGATGTAAGATGTGTTGTGCTCACTGACGCTGGCTTCACTGGGCACAACACAAAACAACAACCAACCCAAAGCTTCGTAACACAGATACTGACTGTCATGGTGGACTTCATGGCTGACTGTCATGGTGGACTTCATGGCTGACTGTCATGGTGGACTTCATGGCTGACTGCCATGGTGGACTTCATGGCTGACTGTCACAGTAGACTTCATGGCTGACTGTCATGGTGGACTTCATGGCTGACTGTCACAGTAGACTTCATGGCTGACTGTCATGGTGGACTTCATGGCTGACTGTCGTGGTGAACTTCATGACTGGCTGTTAAACCAGAGTGAGTCAAGGTTGTATGTGCACCCAATGGAACTCCCTCCCAGGATGTCTGTGGCCAACCACAACAGAGCAGGTATAGTTAGAACATTGTTTTCAGCCTTTGATCGTTGGCAAAACCAACAGCTATTTACCCCTTTCTCTGTCTACACACCTTATCACCAATATGCAAGATTGTGGATTAAGACGTTGAGTCAGCTCTGTGGTACTCACTCACAAGTAATCCTAATAACCCAGCAATTCAGACGGGAAGACTGAGTTCAAGGCCAGTCTCTACCTCCCACCTCTCAAAGCAATTATGCATCCCAAAGACTCTGTCAGAGAGGCACAGCATTCCATGTACTTCTCCCACGAGTTCTGAAATCAATCCATGAGCTAAGAAGTCTCCCTGCCTGCGTTTCTCATTGTCAAACAAAATTGATTCCTATTTTATCAGAAGCTCTCGGAACATTCCAAGGAATTTCCTTTTTTGGGAAAATATGAGATCCTAGCAGTCAAGCCAGGTTGGGATGTGAAAATTAAATATTCTTAAATCAGTACTAAAATTATTACATTTATAGGAAGCAAACATATTTATAGAACCTCAGACATTCGAAGGAGATAATAAAATTCACCTTGTTTCTATATTTAGAGTCTGCTAGTGAAAAGTTCTTGGTGAAATCATTCCAAATCTGCCAACTTGTAACACCCAAGAGCAAATCTGCTGGCCAATCTTTCATCTTTCTTAACCTAACACCAAGTACTCACATTATTTTTTTCCTAATGTCATTTGTTGTATGACTGTGTTCTCTACTGTAAGAAAACTGAGATTAAAAAAACAAACTATTTTGAAGGGTCAGAAGGAAGCAGTACTTGCTTTGCAGAGGAATTTAATTTGAATAGCAAGCTCCCTCTGGGTACTTAAAATATGATTCAATTTACCAAAACGTTACTGGAGCATAGCAGAGAGCATCCTGTCCACCCACTCTTATGTGGGGCTCCTCAGTTCTGCACCCTGAAAGAACGTGCCCGTTGCAAAGTGACCGTCCTTCCCAAGAAGGGACATAGTGCTTAATGAGAAATATCTGCATCCAAGGTTTCTGCAGCTTACACAGACAGGGTCTCTGGAGACCGTGAGGCATTGCTGCAGACCGCTGTCCAGTTGTCTTGGTGACATTTACATGTGGCGGTTGGCTCCTGCCTGCTTAGGTCACGGTGTTGTTTTGTTATTGCCGCACATCTTACTAAAGGGTACTTGGGTTTCCTACGGATGTTTTAACAAAGCTGTGCAAAACAGCTGGCTGTCCCCCAGATCTGACGGCTATCAATTTGAAATGAGTGTGTCCTCTGAACCCACCTTTCTCTGCGTCTCATGCCTTCTCCCATCTAGTTTTGCTGGCAACCCTGGAATTTCCTTGAGGAGCCATGGCCGTCCATGTGGCTGGCCCACCACTGTCTGTCTCCTTGGGTGTCTTAGCTATGCCTCTTGTATTTTTAAATGTGGTCTGTCAGATTGCACTGAAGGCCCGACACAAGTAAAGAAAGCACTCTACCACTGAGCTACATCTTCAGCCACCTTGGAGTCTTCTAAAAACAGTGCTCAGGATGTGTTAAGAGCCCACCCTACTAGAGTAGGACTCCTTCTAGAATAATTACATCTGCAAAAGACCTTGTCTCTGGATAAGAACACACAGTGCAGTCCCAGAAGTGAGGGCTTCCACATGTCTCTCTAGAGAATACACTTCAGCCCACAAATGAGGGCTTCCCCATGTGTCTAGAGAACACAGTTCAGCCCACAACAGGCTTTTATCAAGGTGAAGACTGTTGGGGCAAACAAAACCGCTAGTCCTTTTTTAAAAAAATTAATTTGTGGGGTTGGGGATTTAGCTCAGTGGTAGAGTGCTTGCCTAGCAAGCACAAGGCCCTGGGTTCGGTCCCCAGCTCAAAAAAAAAAAAAATTTGTTTTATGCTTATGAGTACACTGTAGCTGCCTTCAGACACACCAGAAGAGGGCATTGGATCTCCTTACAGATGGGTGTGGGCTCACATGTGGTTACTAGGAATTGAACTCAGGACAGAACTGCTAGTCCTGAAACGTGTCTCCTCTGCTCTCTGATGTCCTCCTCACATGGAGCAGAGATCTAAAGCTTCCCTCAAAACAAGAAGAACTCAAACAAAATATGTCAAACACGGGTGCAGGTGCCAAGCCTGGGTGGAAAGTGGGGATGGGTGAAGAGTGTTAGGGAGGAATAAAGAAGCTACGGCTAAAATCACAGAAGAGCACTGTCCAGGTTCACAGTGCTTAACGACCTGAGTTGGATTGCTGGCCCACGGCAGGAGGGAGAAAGCCAACCACTGTAGGCCAGCCTCCGACCTCTTCATATACGCCATGGTATTTCTTAGACTAGCCAAGCAAATGTTAAAGATAAATGACTAAAAACACAAAGGAAGCCAGCTCAGCTTGAAAGTGGGTAAGGAAATGGGTAAACATAGCCAAACGTCAAGGAAAGGACTGTGAGCTTTGTCCCTGGGTTCTAAGTCTCACCCGCGTCTTCATCCATGGCCCGAGAGTAACAGAACTGAATCCGGAGACACACAATAAGCTGCATTTCCCTGCTTTTGCTCCCCAGAAGCTCATTTGCGCACATTTCATTCTACTCGCTGGGTATGAATCTGAAGACCTTGGGGATGGTGTCAGCTTTGAGCCTTTCAGAGACACAGCTAGCACAGAACTCAAACCTTGCTTTGAGCACAGCGTCTAGCCTTCGTCCCTTCTTCCCACATGTGTGGTGGCCTCTGGGGAATTCTGCTGCTTTTAATTGTGAAAATTAAATGAATAAAACGTAAGTGGTAAAGGCCAACATGTCCAGAGGTGATTGCAGAAAAGACCCAAATGGAACAGTTGTCATAAAACTCTCCTTTTCAAACCTAACCTTTAGATGTCATACAATCAGTGATGTTTATCCTGTCAGCTTGACAGGTAGGCTTTCGGCCAGCATCCTTGATTTCAGAAGGTACCCAGCTAAGCATCATGGTTAATACATAGGTTCCCATGGGCACAAATTGACCCAGCATAATTCAATACAAGTTTAGGAGTGGTTTGGGGAGATGAATGGGCAGGAAGATTGTTCTTGGTTTCCTTTGTTTTCCCTTACTCTCTGTTCATTCAGAAGTGACTGAAGAGTACCTTGTTATTAAATGGAGATGCATGGACAGGGACCACAGAGCTAATGCAACACAAAAAGCAAACAAAAATACGCAGCCAGACAGTATGCTCAGGCCTAGGATTTTCTCGTGAAGTTTGAACAAACTCCTTCCTCAAGTAGCCACCAGTTAGAGGGTGGTTTGGAGCAAACCTACAGAAGCACATTGGTTGTTCACCAAAGAGAAGACATCCACTGTGTGAGAGGCCAGTGTCCTGGTAGCCACAGTGGTGTATCTCCTGTTGCTAGGCTGCCCGGTTCCGTCCAGCAATTCATGTAATGCCAGGCACTGCCAAGTCCCAGCAAGAAGGCAGCCCTGGCATCAAGTAGTCTGGAATCAGGAGCTTCAGGGCTTTTACGTCTGCCTCCTTGTTTGTTTGGGAGGGTTTCTTTAACTTAAGTTTGTCTCAGGACCTGCTGTACTTCTCTGCACCAAAGGGAACATCCTGGGCACCTGTGACCTTCCACCGCTCTCCACAGTATTCTGACAGACAGATCTCACAGTGCAGCTAAGGGGACCTACTTGTCCTACGTGAGAGAAGTTTTCCCAAGCCCCACAGCCATCTCGGTGGATTTCACACGGCTAACAGGTGCATAGGCTGCGTGCTTCTGGCTCCCCTGAGTGGAGAGAATCTCAAAAACACTCCTGTATCCCTGCCCCTCTCCCCCTGGCTCTTGTCTTTCTCTAACTTGCACTTCCTTTCCACTTTCTCTTCCTAACATCCGGACATTCATTCGCTCTTGCCAACCCAGTTTCAGAACCTATCCCTTCGCACAGTCTAGGACGCCATTTGTAGATCACCGACATTTCTCCTGGCCGTCCGTGTGGCACGGTTTCTGGACCACCCATCTGGCACCTGGCCTGCGCTAATCATTTCTTTTAGCTGCCCCTTAGTGTGTACAGCACAAAACCTCAGTTAGAAATTTCACTCCTTGAGGGGTTGGGGATTTAGCTCAGTGGTAGAGCGCTTGCCTAGCAAGCGCAAGGCCCTGGGTTCGGTCCCCAGCTCCGAAAAATAGAAAAGAAAAAAAAAAAAAGAAATTTCACTCCTTGAAACCGATCATTACACAGTCCTCGTGGACAGCATCTTGCATCTCCCACGCCTGTAGTCCCAGCTACCTGATGCCCACTTGGAACCAACATGGGATTTGGAGTCCCTAAGTGGCTCTACTGAACACTGATCAGTGTCCTGCAGATCCTTCCCTGACACCTGAGTAATGCATTCCAACGAATGCCTGCCTGGCCAACAAATGCTCGTGCCTGTCTGACAATGTGGTAAAGAGAGTGGAGCATCCGTGCAGTGCTTGCCTGAGGCCTGTGGGAAAGATTCCTAGAGGCCAAGTCACCCAGGAAAACCCCCTGTGTTAGCCTTGAGTCCTCTTCTTCACCACCCAAAACCACGCTGTCTATTATAAATCCCTGCGTGTTCTGCCATTGAGACGTACCGACTACGTCCGAATTTCTTTCTTTTCTGTCTGCCACTGGCCTAGAACTGTTCTTTCCCTCACTGCCCCTGTTAACCCCAGGGACTCCATCTTCTCTCTGTAGCCAACCAGCTTCCTCTCCACCATTCCCTGAGGCACCCATCTCCATGTAGAACGTCTGCATTCCCAGATGTAGACAGTCTACTTCTCCTGTGGAGTAACCCCCAGCTCAGTAACACTGACCCTAACAGCTCCACACTCCACATTATGCCTCCTTTCCAGGCTATGATCCTACACTTCTCTTTTGCAAGAGAACACATACGCCACTCTCCGAATGGCCCACTACACTTCGGCACTTCCTTACTGCTGCTCTACCTAGACAGCCTTCTGCCCGATTTCTCGGTCATAATATGCCACTTCTTAAGTGTTCGACTCAAAAGCCACTTCGTTCAAGAGACCTTCCTTAGCCACAGTAATGGCTTCTAAGCGTTAAAATCAAGTGACATACGCTAGTGTCACAGTCTGGAGAAAATACTCCTCGTGAATCTGTCTTTATCTACTCTAGGTTCATCCAAATTACTCAGTATCTCAGTAAGATTCCTAAAGTCCAAGGCAAGACGTTTCTCTACAGTTTCTCTTTAGTAGCCATGGGTGTCAGAATTGTTCTTACTAATGTGCTTAGTGCTGGACGTGAAGCCCTGCTGCTCTTCAAAGAAAAAAAGGCATGAGTTGAAAACTTCTCTCTTTTTAAACAATGTGATCTTTCCAATTCCACACACCTGGTGGCTGAGTTTCTTAGCATCCCCGTCCTCCTCATCCCACCTCCCATCGCTAAACCAGAGACAGCTCCTCCTACAGTCTTGGCCACATATTATAACCAACCACCTGGGACTTTGAAATATCCCAGAGGCTCAGGTTGTGTTCCAGATGGAGCGATTTCTCCACGGGTATCGGTCCAGACTTGGTATTCTTAAAGGTCCTTTATAGTTCGAGGACGATCCCAGGCAGGTGTAGAAGCTGGGAAACAGGTCTGTGCCTGGCACTTGTCAGACTGGGGAAAGTAGGCTGGCTTTAATCTCAGCACTGGGTAAACAGAGGCAGGAGGATTGCTGGGAGTTCAAGGCCAACCTGATACACATAGAAAGTTACAGACCTGCCAGGGCTACATTGCAAGATGCTGTGTTACACAAAGAAAACCAAGGGAAGGAGCGGCCACAGCACATGGAGAAGTTTGAGCAGAGGCTCATCCATTAGAGCATACGCATTCATGATGGTGGCCCACCATGGATCCTGCTGGAAGGCAAGAGAGTTTGCCTTTGACTTGTATCACTTTCTCCAAAAGACACAGTTAAGACACATATACATATAAGTATATGTGTATATAAGACATATATGTATATAAGACATATATGTGATATATGTGGTATATGAATGGGATGCATATGATATTATAGCTATGTGAATATATGCATATAAATATGAACTCTCATGTGCTACCTGGAAAAGGAATCTATCCATCTCCCTGCTCTATACAGAATGGAAAGAAAATCCCTCTTGCGGAAGTGTCTGCCAGGAAGAACTGGCCCACAGAGGCAGTGGGGCATCTTCTAGGGCACTCTGGGAAGCTAGAAAATGCACAAGAAAAAGCTGGTGTCTCAGCAGAAGGTGAAGGGTAAACAAAAGAGGATACAGAACAGGAGTCAGCAGTGGGCAAGAGATCCACAGGCAAACGTCACCCTCGCGGGCACAGGGCTGACCCTACATGAGCCTCTAACATTAGTAGACCGTAATTTTAAAAAACTTGATGTTTGTGGTGTGAAGAGATGGCGCAGTTGGTAAAATGCTTGCTGTGCGTGAGGACCTGGGTTCTCTCCCTCAGAACCCAGCAAGTAAGCTTGGGACAGATGCACCTCTGCAGTGCCAGGGTTGGACGCTCACAGGGCAGTCAGACCAACCCACCTGGTCAGTAAGCTCCTGGCCCAGCGAAGAGACCCTGTCTCAAATAGATTGCAAGAATGATTGATAAAATACCGAACATTGACCTCTGCCTTACACACACACACACACACAGAGAGAGAGAGAGAGAGAGAGAGAGAGAGAGAGAGAGAGAGAGAGAGAGAATCTGGACAGGGGAAGGGAACTTCTGTTAATGCATGGAGTAAGCAGACTTTTCAGACAAGGAGCATGTGAGTTTGCGTTTATCTTTCAGTACCTATTGCATTTACTTCCCGTACCCTGAACTGTATAAGGATCTCTCACAGAAAAGGTTAGCAAACAAAAAAACACAAGGGAGAAGAGCGAAGAGAAGGAGGCCCATAAAAATAAAGTCATGATATAAAAAACATCTACGGATGGCAACTTTTCCCCAAGCTTCCATGAAACACCGCCTAGGGACGCAGCTCCTCGGCGATCCCTCTGCGTTCTCCGGCTTAATGAGAGTTTCTGAAAACCAAATATGCCTGGAGTGAATCCTCAGGGGGCGGTGTCTCATACAGCTGTCCCACATCACGCTGGTTCTGAGACAGACCAGCTCCCGGAGTGCCAATGGCTTCTGTGGGAACACAAAGCTACCAGAAAGTGACGCGAGACTCCGGAGAGTTAAGATGGCACATCTGGGTCTGTGATTGAGCCTTAGAGTCCCTCAACCACAATCTCCCGAGGATGGGGGTGGGGGTGGGGGGAGACCCGCCTCCTCACTCCCCTCCCCCCGCCCCCAAAAACCATGAGGAAGCAACCAGCCTTTTCCTGACCGGGAGATCAGTTCATTTGCCAAAGGCTCCAAAAGAATGTGAATCTGTGGCTAGGTAATGGGTCTGAGCCGCCCTCCGTGACCTTAGCCCACCACGCCAACTCCCTCCGTCTCAGATTTAAATAAAAATAACCAGACGTGAAACCGTGAAGGGCCCGTTACTAAGGGAATCGGATCCTTGTAGCAGCGTATCCTCGTGAATTTCCCTGATGGGGTTGAGTCAGCACTGGATGTCTCAGAAACATTCCAGACGATTTCGGAGAGGCAAGGGCAGACGGGTAATTAAACCACGCGGTCAGGAAGCCTAGGAAACAGAGAACAAAGGGCGAGGGAAGGAGACGCAAAGACACACAGGACAGAAAAACAAGACAGAGGTGGGAAAACTAGGGTTCAGCTGTGGCGGGCTGGGGCTTCCTGGGGTGCTGTGCACAGGACTTCCGTGCTCCTCCATGTCATAGAAGGGTGGCTTTTGGCCTGCGTGCAGAGCGGCAAGGCAGAGGGAAGGCGTAAGGGCCGTGGGCAGCCGGCCAGAGATGGCTCCAGCCTTAAGGCTGAGGTAACAGATGAAGCCGGTGTCTGGTAGTGCTGGCAGGAAGGGGATTGGGCTGGCCTACAGCTACCCGGGTCACCCCTGCACTCCTCAAGCTGAGACATTGAGCGTTGCCACTCAGCAGGAGGACTGTGATGTATATGGTAGCATGAAACCAAGAAGCCAGCACGAAACCACATACACACAGATGGGGCTGGCAGCTTCTCTGTGTCCCTGAACAGCCATTCTGTCTATCACCAGCCTGCTCCACCCTGGAAGCCTGGCGATTCCAAGTGTACCTAAGGCCTCTGAGGGCCCCAGTTAGTCTTCGCCAGAGGAGGCCTCACAGAAGCTGAAAGAGGAGAGCGAAGTCTCCCATGTTCATGGCCTCACTTCGTCCTATAAGATTGCAGTGCATTGGCAGGGCACATCCAAAAGCCAGCTTCCCTCCCTAAGCCGACCTAAGGCTCTTCCCTATGCCCCACACGAGTTTCAGCACCTAGAGGTATCCGCTCAGAACCCACACGCCCCTAGGCTGAGAGGGATACAAGTTCGTTATTCTTGGAGTCTTAGATGCCCAGCTCATAAGGATCATCCGTGGTCCCTATCGCACACCAACTAATGACACTGGTGTGGCATGCCCGTCAGGACGGATGACTTTATCTCTTGGTGCTCTGGAAGCAGAGGCAGGTACAGGTCACCAAGACAAGAAAGGAGAGAGATGCAAGTTTGTCAGTAAGAGTCACACTCGCGTGTGCGCGCACGCACACATGCACACACACACATGCGCACGCGTGCACGCACACACACACTCACACGCACGCACACACACACGCACGCACACACATACACACACACACACACACGTGCACGCACACACACATATACACACACACACACACACACACACGCATGCACACACGCACACACACATACACATACACACACACACACACGCATGCACACACGCACACACACGCACACACACGCACGGACACACACACACACACCATCACGAAGCATGACAGTTCTTGAGCTGAAGCACTCTGTGATGATATTCTACTGTAGACCATGAACCAGCACCTATGTCCAGACAACTGTGCAGTCCGCCAAGAGACCCGTTTCAACATCTTTACCCAAACCTTGTTTTCCTCTTAACTTTTAATGTTTGACAAATCACGAGTGTTTGTAACGTGAGATGGCTTCATCCTCCCTCATCCCCAGACCCTCAAGAAAGTGAGATGCTTCTCCTCAATTTGGGGATTTGGGAGAGAAAAGTAAAATGAAACAGCCCAGATCTGGGTCAGCAAAAAGTCTGCTTGCCGAGTGTAATGAGGCCTCTCTGCTAATTAACACGTTCCTGGGAAAAAAAAGAAAGAAAAGGCAAGTGTGAGGAACATATATATCCCTCTCAATGGCACCATCGCAAATTCAGCAAAGTATCACTTATCCCTTCGACCCAGAGCAGTGAGCACACACACTGAAGCTTAACATTCCAGAAATCGTCAATGCTGAAAATTCAACCAGTCACCTGACAGCGCTAATTAAACTTCTTGGGCTGTTAATGCGCACAGACATTAGCACTTTACTCATGGGTCCGCACCCGTGCATTCCACCGACCCTGGATCAAAAGATATTTAAGAAATAAAAACCTTATTTTTCTAAACATGCAAGGACCATTTCGTCGCTATTCACTAAATCAGTGTAACAGCTGTTTACACGGTGTTTTCACATCGGACAATGAACACTAGGCAATCTGAGCTTAGAACGATGAACGGGACTGGGCGTGGCTCAGCAGTAGACTTTGCATTAGGCATGGTGCCTGAAATTCCAGCATTAGGGAGGTAGAAGCAGAAGCATCACGCGTTTCAGGCCATCCTCCACTACATGGTGATTGGTCAAGGTTATCCTCCACGACATGGTGATTGGTCGAGGTTATCCTCCACTATGTAACGATTGGTCAAGGCTATCCTCCACTATGCAATGATTAGAGGACTTGTCCCTGTTCCGTCCTTCTACTTTATCCCTTGCAACCAGAAGAGTACAAGGAACGGTAAAACATACGGATGGATGAAAAAAATCTCAGCCCAGCCTACTCCCCAACTTCCAACTTGCAGAATCTTTGCCTGGAAGGATGAAGAGGATGTGGAAAGGGAAGAAGGAAGGAGCCCTCTCTCAGCAGAGTAAAATACTTCTCAGTAGCATGGGCCAAGGTTTGAGCAAGCGGGAGTCTTGAGAGGGGAACAGAGATCTAGGGAGCTGCATCTAACTATCGTGGAAAGTGTGGTATAGAGTTGCCAGTTAGCTTGTGATGTACGTGACCCGCACAGTGTACACCCCTCTGCTGGTCATCAGCCAGACCGCCGCTCTGTTGGGCGGCGCTCCCAGAATCATCCCATTCCCTTAGACCCAGCTCAAATACAGCCCTACAAGAACCTCCCCGCAAACCCTGAGCAGCACTAGGGACTCTTCTCTACCTCTCAGACACCCGCTGCTTCTCACCTACCAGGAGTTACTTAATGGCCTAGAAGACACAGTGCAAATGCATATGTCTATACTCCCGTAATTCAAGGTACCATTAAGCTCTTGGCCAACTGAATGTGCCCAGACATCAAAGGTGCCGCTCTCCCTCTGCCTCCTTCTCTGGACATTGATTGGTCTGTTTGTTACGTAGCTGGAACTCTTAGATATTGCCAAGGACCTCTTTTCGTTGACCCTGATTTAACCCACTAAGCTCTCCCTACCTTATTGTGAAAAGTACCTGTATCTCTTCCTGTTTTCTCTCATTTTTACTGGCTTCAAGCAGAAATCGTTCGTCTTGGTTAGAGAAACACACACACACACACACACACACACACACACACACAAGTTCTCACACACTTGCACACTCGTGCACACACGCACACACCACCACCAACACAATAATAGCAGCACTGTGACCCTCTCTTTCTCCCTCCATTTCTCACCAACCTTAATTTTGCTCTGTGCCGTGCTTTTGATGTACCTACCTCCCCACGGGAGAAGGACCCTTGAAGGGAGGCACAGTGTGTTTTTCCTCTTCCTAGCTCCTATGCCCGATGCAGTACCTCACATAGAAATCACGCCTAATGGGTGATAATGAATAGAACACATGGGCACAGCCATGCAGACTCTCCTGTTGCCCTTAAAGGGATCGATCACGCACAGTGTATGGCAACATAAGAACACCAGAAAAGCTAAATGAAGAAGATAAAGGCCAAAATCTCAGTGTGCCTCGCCCGTCATGAGGACCTGTCTTGAGGTCCTAAAAGAAGTGAAAAGAGGGCAAAAGAAGCCGTGTTACCTTTGAAATTTAAAAACCCTTCAGTAGAAGAAGACAGACCCGAATGTGCCCTAGGAGATCACCCTGGCTCCTGCTCCTTCTCCCTATTCTCACCTTTCTTGAGCGTTAGAGTTGACGTGTGTGTTGTGGGTAAGGCTACTTGTTGGAAATGAAAATTCCTAGTGGTCACAGGACCCCATTTGATTAGAAAAGGCTTCTTAGCTTGCAAGATCACTGTATGATTTCCCAGAGTTCTCCATCTTTTCTACTCAGATCTTCTTAATCCATGTTAAGGCTGTTCTTGAGGGACTGTTAAACAATCAAACCACAAACACGGACTGACACACTACTCCAAGAAAAGCAAAAGCAAGTTGTAGACATGGGTTCAGCTCTTTTAAAATTTAGACTTTCTTCTTGGCCACATACATAGTGGAGAGAGGGGGCTTGGTGGTGTCTCCCCACTAAGAACCACCCGCAAGGAACACCCACTTGTGTTTATCCCTAGGAAACTCCCGAGAAACCTACCACCATCTTGTACAGAAAAAGAACTGTGTCAAACATAAGCTGAGCCCCTCCTTGTTAGATGTGAGGTAGTATCTTCCTATTAGCCCAGGCTAGCCACAAATGCTCAGTATCCCCGTCTCAGTCCTCCAGGACTAAGATTACAGGCTCTTACAAAACATGTCCTAGCCATTTGATTAAAAAAGGATGTCTGTTTGTTTTTAAGTCTTAAAGGCCACTTTGGAATTTTCATGCATGGAAAATCAGAAACCGAGCCTTCCCCCAATGTTTCTATGACCAATGGAGAGCTCTTCCTTCAAGCTGCAAATGCAGGTAGCTCTGTTTCAGTAGCTGTGACTTCGACTAAGTAATGACAGCTTGCCGTATAGAAAATAATTTGGAAAAAAGATAAGAAAAAGAAAACTACCTTCGAAAGTGAGCTTTCCTTTTCTCCTGAGATACAGTCATCAGATTGGAAACTCTCCTAGGTCCTCGTGGTTGGAACCTGCCCCTGCTCACAGGGGTCGCACCCCACCCTCAGGAAGCTCAGTGGTGACTGTCCTGGGCTCCCCTGACTATCATGGGTAATGCAGGACTCTTCCGAAAGGACCAGATAAACAACTCAAGGCCGAGGCCCAGAAGACGTAACCATGGCTCCAGTTACTTCTATCCTGTGCCCCTTGTGCCGAGGTTTGTAGTGAAGTGATGATGGTTACTCTCAAAGTGCCACTGCTTAGCGGCCAAATCTATTAGCAGCGAACCCCTGGCGCTTTACCTGTAGGACTCCAGGGTGCTTGTTTTACACTCATCCACGGTGAAAGGTGATTGCTCCAAGTGCCTAGGATTTGGCCGGATCAGATTTACTGCCTGGCCCCTCAACCTTATTCCCAAGCGCAGTGCAGTAGGGGAACGCGGACCTGGATCGGGCGGGTCCCCGCGGGTTTCTGTGGAAATGCAGACCTGGATCAGGCGGGTCCCCGCGGGTTTCTGTGGAAATGCAGACCTGGATCAGGCGGGTCCCTGCGGGTTTCTGTGGCAAGGTGGTGAAACTTTTGTTTTCTTTACTACTTTCCATTTCATAAGAGAAACCGTCTCCAGGAGGGGATTCTAATGCGATTCTGTTAGCTACAGTCCATTAAATATGTGGAGCTGGATTTCCAACCTCTCTCTACAACCCAAAGGGAGGGCTTTCTCCTTTTGTCATGGAAGCCCCGGGGGAGGAGTCGGTCTGTGCTGTTTTATGAATTAAAAGTCCAGAAGGGGAACACATTTTCCATCTTAAAGAGAGGTGGGGCTTCTAGAACTGCCATCTTGGGATGCTACAGAAAGGGCCTGACAGGCACTTAGAGTTCTCAGTGCAGAATGAGAAAAAAGAGTTATTGTTGCTGCTGGCGGTTAAGAGATAATAGTGATAGTTTGGGAAGAAAAGAAGAAAGAAAGAAAGAAAGAAAGAAAGAAGGAAAGAAAGAAAGAAAGAAAGAAAGGGAGGAAGGAAGGAAGGAAGACCTTGAGCAAAAGCATGATGGTCTCAGTGGCTGAGTTCAAAGCATTCTCAGTTATATTGTGAGTTCGGAGCCAGCCTGGGCTACATGAGACCATCTCAAAATAGCAAATAAGTCAGAATTAAAAATGATAGATAATAGAAGGTATTCAAGAGATAAGATAATAGGAGATAGATAGGTATATGAATAGATAGATAGATGAATAGATGGATGGATAGATGGATGGATGGAGATGGATAGATAGATATAGATAGATAGATAGATAGGAAAAAGAACAGGTGAACTGAAGTTCAACCATAACTTCTTGCAAACGAGAAGAGCGACTGGGCAAACAGCACTTGTTCCTTCTGGTTTTGGACCTCCAGGGCAGAATGGGCTGTTAGCCTTCAAGTCACATGGTCTTTTATTTGTATAGAGCCTTCTAACAAAGAATATAGTTAGAGACGATGTGTGACTCTAACCACATAGTATTATAAAAAGTCCAAAAATGAACCAGTTCGGAGAACTGCTAGACTAAGCGTGGGGGAAAATACAGATAATTATCTTGGATTAATCATTGGGGGTGGTGCAAAGGTTTCCAGAACACCTGCTCTCCCCCACCCCACCTGCATGTATTTTCCATCCCTTCTGAGGTCCTAGGGCTCTGGAATGCACCAGCACTCTGTAGCTCCCTGCTCTGCTGCCGGAGTCCACGTGAGATGCAGACTGTGGATCTCCACGCCTGCTCATATCCAAACTCTGATGTGTGTACAGTGTGGCCAAGGCTGGGTGACAACATTCCTCGGGGTTCCTCTGGGGCCATGATGATTAACAGTGAAATATGACTGAAGAGCTTAAGGAGGTGCCTGCAACACAGCAAGTGAATGCTGATGCGACACTAACCAGGGTCCCCACAGATCTGTGCACATTGGAAGTCATGTGATATCCCTGCCGGAATCTGACAGGTGTCCTGACCATCCGTGCTGTTATCCGCACGACAGCAGCATCAACGTCAGATCCTGCTTGTGAACCTTAGAGAGACACAGCAAGATCATAACGTGCTGAAGGTGAACTCGGCCGGCCTCTGAGGGCACACAGCCCTGGATAGGGACCCGGGCTCCACAATGAGAGCTTTCAGGGCTCCTGCGCGCGCGCATGCGTAAGCTGTGCATTTGATGGTATGGGTGTTTGATGGGGAATGTACAGAGAAGGCTAAGACACGCATGTAGAAATCAGACGACAACTCTGTTGAATCATTTCTTGCCTTCCGACTTTACGTGTCTCTGGGGATCAAAGCCAGGCTGCGTCATTCGGCAGCGGGTACAGGTATCTGCTGAGCCATCTCGCCAGCTCCAGCCATGTTGAAACTCTAAACAGTGTTGAATAACAAACCCACATGTTTACTGTTGCATTTGGTCCTGCAAATTACGCTGTTGGCCCCCAGAACAACTAGGTTTTTATAAATACCAGTCACAGCTTCTCCTACCTAGGACATTTGCAGGAAGTGTTTGTTGAATTCAACTGGCATCGGCAACACATGAAACTCATTTATCTGAGGTTGGATTTAGAAGTCAAACATCTGCAGGAGCTCGTAGCATTACCCGGTGGGCAGATCTCTGGTCAACCAGCGAGGAGGCTGGGTGATGGCCGTATGCATTCCAAGTAAATTCTGTAAAAGTAGAGTGGACGTAGCATGTGTGGGTTGTACACTCTTAATTCCACACAAGAAGACGGGTTAAATATTTAAAAATTATTTTTGAAGCAGGTTTAAAGATATGGTGTAAAAATGTTAGCAAAATCACTTGGGAAAAGGGCGGTTTCTAATGTTTTTAATAGTGCCACAGTTAGCAACTGATTTTAAATACTTTCTTGATCAACCCAAAAAAGCCATTTCAAGGGAAAGGAAATAAATTATAGTGCCATTAACAATCACGCACTGTAGAAGGGCCCATTATACGAGAACATTCGGGCTTACTTTCAGCGTTCTACCTCTAAGCCTCTTTCACAGAAATAATCAAATACTACCCTTGATTTCATTTGGAATATTAATGAAATTGAAGTAAGCTGCAGATTTCCTTTTGACTCATTAAGTTAGAAAGTCAAAGTGCTAAAAATATACACTTGGGCTTCAAAATAGACCAAAATGGATAACTATAAAAAAAAAATGGTTTTTCTCTTCTCTGCAAGAATATAACTTAAAAAGACCTGTTGGGAGAAACGCGAGCCGGCTGTAATGCCAGATTCAGCTCTCTACATAAACATATGTCTATATTCGTCATGTAGCTTTCCTCGTCAAAAATATCTTAGAACTTGTACGGTCAGAGCAAGTATCAATAACATAAAATTTCACAGCCCCCTTTTAGAACTGTGGCCTTAACATTTTGTAGTAGGGAAATAAAGCTTTGGTTAACCTTGGCTGTGGCAGACCTCATTAAAATAACAGCCTGTCAGTTTCAAGTTTAAAATAACAGGGTTGTCAGTTTAATACGCAGCGGAACAATCTACAGTTTTATTCCCTGGGACAAGGTTTGGAGGGTGTGGGGGGGTGAGGAGGGTGAGGAGGGTAAAGGTTGAACAACGCTGCCATCTGGTGGCCACAGCGAGTGTGAGGTTTTTGTTTGTTTTGTTTTGTTTTTGCAGCCTGCAAGAATGGTTCCGTTGGCTTGAGTGGAAAGGGTGAACTGTCAAGCTGTTTTGTACAGCTTTTAATATCGTTTGTGATCGCTTCTTTTACTTTAAATGTGTGCATACTCTTGGTCCAAAATGTACTTCTAATCCCCAACTGCAGTGACTTGATAAAAAAAACTGCTCCTCCGTGGAGTTGTAAGGCTAAAACGGAGATTGAACAAAAAATTTCAAACAGATTTTCCTATATAAGAACTCCCAGGGGCTGGAGAGATGGCTTAGCAGTTATGAATCCTTGCCGCTTTTACAGTCTACCGTTCATGTCAAGAAGCTCACAGCCACCGTAACTCAAGTTCTAGATCAGATGATACCCCCTTCTCACCTCTGCAGGTACCTCTAAACAGGCAGACAGATAGACAGACAGACACAGTGAGACAGAGAGACAGACAGAGAGAGAGAGAGAGACAGAGAGACAGAGAGAGAGACAGAGAGACAGAGACAGAGAGAGAGACAGAGACAGAGAGGATTAAAAATAAAATAAATTTTAAAATACCTATTTTTAAAGAACTTTCATATGTTTGCTGGCTTGTCACATGAACATCTTGCTGGAAGTTCATCAGACTGTGATTTGTGTCCTTTAGTAGATGGTGGTTTTACTTCAATAAGAAACAAATAAATGTAAGCCAAAAAAAATCCTGTCTGTAGGCAAAATAGTGACAGATGCCACAAGTCTGAATCCAACATGTTCCCGTTTATGTATGTGGAAACCGTCCTGGAAGTAGGCTGGATCACGTGTGGCATCTACTGCAGCCCTATTTTAATTCTGTGATGTGCTAACGAACTCTGGACAGCTACGTTACATAGCTGGGGGGGCCGTGACCATCCAATATGGCAGCCACCACCCTCTTGTGGAGATGTCTTAGACTACACTGAGATTGACTGTTAAGTTTATGGCACAAGCCAGATCGCAATGACTTGGTGCCAAAAAAGAATGTATCATGTCGCATTGCTGTATGACAAAGCCACAACATCTCAGGCATATCGGATTAAATCAAATATATTATCTATCTTTTTTTCAGACCCCTGTGTCACTATGTAGCCCTTGCTGGCCCTAGAAGAACAGGCTAGCCTCAAACTCACAGGGAGCCCACTGCCTCTGCTTTCCAAGGGCCAGGGTTAGAAGCATACCCCAATGTGCCTGTCTCCAAACATATTCTTAAAATTAGTTCCAATTTGCTTTGTTGTTATATCAGCTGGAAACTTATAGGTCACATATGTATGTGACACCTATAGTTCCCTTGATGTTTCTAGGGGTCATCACTGTCTTAAACGCCTGCTTGTTTAGAATGGTTGCTCATCCAGGTCTTCGGGTCATTTCTCTCATGCTGGAGCTGTCGATAGATTGCCTAGATCTTTGTACAAAGTCTACCCATGGCGTCTGTCTTTCGCGATTTTGCCTGCCTACGATGTAAAGGTGAAAGTCAAGTGCTCTTGTGTCTCTTGGATCTAATCATATGAGGCATAGATGGTGCACCCTGGTTGGTGCCCCATGGGGTAAATTGGATCTTTAAGATACCAGATGGCTCCCAGGAACAGGTAATTTACCTCACAGGGGTAAAAGCTCGATTTCCAAGAAAGTGCAGCTGAGTTACCCTACGCCATCTGTCCCTGTGGTGCTGTGTCTCCTCCTTAAGAACTTCCAGTCCCAAGTACGCTAACAATATAGTCACTTGCTAAGCTACTAAATCCCCGAGCGGGGTGTGTCTACAAAAGGGAGGAACTCTCTTCCACTTGGAAACCAGTTCCTAGTGAGGTTACGGAACTTGGCCAAAGTCACCGAGAAGCACTTGTACCTCCATGGTTTTCCTTCTGTGAGGGAGACACTTCACATCTATGAGCTCTCTCAGCTCAAGGGTCCTGTCACAGACAAATCTTTTCAGATCTTCTGCCATCAGACACCTGCTGGTCCCACAAGGTCCGGTTCAACCTCCTCCCACTTCCTACTTTTATAGTACACCAGGTCTTCTCCTCATGGGATCCACGCCTTAGACACATGTGTGGTTAATATGTGTGCTCCGTGGAGCAGTCTGTGGACTGAAGGCAGGTCTATGACTTGTCTGTTACTGCATGCTCAGAAACTTAAAACAATAGGGGCATTGTATATGCTACACAGGTGTTTGTGTGTATCCATGTGCATGTGTGTAGCTGAAGTGACCACTCATAGACCCCACAAGAAAAATGCTCCTACCAGTGGCAATCCAAATGCAGCCATTTTGAACTCAAGCTCCCAAGTGTCAGGATTACAGGTCTTTGCCACAATGCACACCTACAATTTCATCTGGGGATTCAGAATTTACATGCCCTCTCCTGCCTACTCAGTTTTCTTCTTTCCATCCTTCCTTCCTTCTTCCTTCCTTCCCTCTCTACTGAGTACATAACCCGGCCATTGCACTGGCTGATAGGACATACGCCTCCTGAATGTGATGTAAGGACCAGTGGCCCTACCACAATGTTCCTTCAAGACTAGGAGAAGAAACCACTAACATCACGGATGGCAAAGGCCTTAGGGAGCCTGTGAACACATTCTCTACAGAAGCCCTGCATGGTGCTGGTGTCAAGAGGAGTTCTAAAAGACAGACAAAATGAGAGACACACAGAGAGAAACATCCCTGAATTCATTCCCCTCTCCTCGCTTTTGCAGAACCTCATACTTGAGTTAAAGCTTATACAGCAGGAGTGCTGTGGTTCCCGCAGCGATAGATAGATAGATAGATAGATAGATAGATAGATAGATAGATAGATAGAGATAGATAGAGATATATAGATGATATATGATTCTACTGTTTTTAAGAATTCCATTAAGCCCAGCCCATTGATATTAAACTCAAACCTTATGTTGTGTCACGGATATGAGAGAATTGTTGCAGAAGTAGCATTTATTATGCTGTACACAGTACCAGTCTACATAGTTAGGAATAAATCAAATCCCATGCATCCAAAAGAGATTTACGCTCTTTTTATTGCCTATTCCATAAAAGATTTAGGACAACCTTCGTCTACCCTAAGTGGCTTTAGAATCTAGATAAATCTGATTTGCACCTACGACCCAGTGAGCACTCTTCAGCCTCTGAACCGCTCTCCCCTGAGCGTTCATCTTGTGAGCTCCTGCTGTTGGACGGGACCAGGTTTGTAAGATCTTAGTGAGGAAGGCGCTGCACTCCACCGTGCTCAGTTGAGCCAAAAGGTATTTCCTGTTTCCGGTTCAGTTCCAGGAGCCCCTGATGCCACTTCAGAGAAGTAGGCCCGAGTGCATGACTACTGTTCAGATGTTTTGGGGAAGAATAAAGAAAACGTCAGAGCTAAATGACAAATTTTGAGGGGGTACCCAAATGTGAAGTAAAATAAATACCTCATGTCCTGTCCCCACCCCATGTATATGTGTGTGCATGCATGTGTGCATGCGTGTGTGTGTGTGTGTGTGTGTGTGTGTGTGTCTGTGCGTGCACGCATATGTAGGTGTATGTATGGGGACTAGAGGGCAACCATGTGTGTGCATTTATGTGTATGTGGATGCACATGGAGCTGGCACATTTGGAGGCTAGAGGGCAACTGCAGATGCCACCCTGGGAATGCCAAGCTCCTCCTGTGATGCAGAGTGTCTCAGCCAGCTTAGAACTCTCCAACTAAGCTAGATGTACTGACCAACATGCCCCCTGATCTCTCTGTCTCCACCTCCCTGGCACTGAGGCTTCAAGAGTGCCATTGTACCTGCCACGGCTCTCATTTGGATTCGGGGAGGCAAACCCAGGCCGTCTTGCTTTAGAGGCAAGGGCTTGGCAGCTGAGCGAGCCGACTCCGCACAACCTTCCTCCCTTTTTAATTAGCAGACGTGCATGTGAGATCCTTGGTTTCATTTCCTGAAGATGGAATTTCAATATTTTAAGAGTAACTTCAGGAGGTTATGCGCTTAGCGGAATCATTTTTATGTCTGTCACATACAGAAGTAGAAATTGGGCCTCTGTTTCAATTTCCTGGATGTCACCAAAGTCTCTCTGAAGGAGTTGCACGGGGAAAAACTAGTTGGCGAAGAAAAATTTTCAGCAAAACTAGATGCTCCGAACTTTCAACCTTTTTCCACATTGACAAGATCATTAGTTTCCCAATTAATCCCTAGGTTGATCTTATTCAAGGTCCCATGCCACAGCCATGACCCCGTTGACTACAACGGGAAACAGAGAAACCCATCCTTTGGACCACAAAGAACCTCCGAAGATTGTCATTCTGTGATCACGCCAATGACCAAGGGGACAGAGCTCAGGTTTAAATGCAAACCTGATTCATGTGCCTCAGAAAACTGATAAAATATTGAATTCATTCTCTTTGTGTGAGACTGCACCTGAGATCGCCCTGTCCTACATGATGAAGACCGCATCTCTAATAACCTAATTTAGACTCCGCTCTTGTCACAACTCACAGATCACGGCAGCTCCTTGGAGATGTCTGTGTCTACTCAGCCAAAACAACGTCAAGAAAACGAGCGAGGCCAGAGCCAGCAAAGAACAGACCTGTTGTCCAAAGCAGAGGGTGAGAGAGGCCACTCAGAATCGAGATCAGAAACAGAGCGGAAGGGAGAGAGGGAGAGTGACGGATCATGTAGGAAAAGCAAGAGCACTGGGACCTCAACAGGTTCGTGTCAGCCAGAAGAGGGAGGACTCGCCCCGCCCCTCGTCTGTGCTCAGGATGTCCTTAAAGATGCTCAGAACAAAGAAGGGAAACGAAGTGCTTCAGCTCATACAACCAGTCTGCTTTCTCCAGACCCTAGCGTGTGTCATAGCAAGCACTGAGAGGGGGTCTAGACAAATCTTAAACTCTGGATCTTCTAGAACCTTTGGCACATAGCTCTGCTTTAAAATTTGACAACTCAATAATACAACCGCTCCTCGAAGTCATTCATAATTTTCAATCATCAAAAGCAAACAGTGTCACAATTAAGATGCTACTGGGCAAAGTGATCCTTTGATTTTGCCCGAGTTTCTGAGGATTAAACAATTTCCCTTTTCTCTTGACTGCTGAATTTAATTGGTATTAGCTCAAAGTCCAATTGTTCCCTTTCTCAAGGACATGTGGCACTCTTTCTCTACTTTCTTGCCCGGAACATGAGATCACAGGCAACAAGGTACAATTAGAACATTAGGTACAAACATAAAATGTGAGAATTTGCTATCTTTTCTTTTTAATCGACCAAAAAAGAAAAAATTACCTGAACATCCTAGAAAGGTATCTCTGATGTTGCCAATATTTAATTCACTTTGAAGACCAATGCTTTGCCCGATGAAGATCCTATCTGTCTTCTTGGGGTCACGCCCTTTGTGAAGTGTGATCATTTAGCGAAGAAACTCCAAACCGGGAGCCAGAGGGGATAATTCACTCTTTAAACTTTTACTTTTCATCCAATTCCCGATCCCCTGGGAAACTCAACAGAACTAAGCATTGTCATTTTGAACCATCAAAGCTTCACTCACCTCCTCCTGGCTTTTTATCCTTCCTATTTTTTCCTACAAAATGCACGAGTGTGTGTCTCCTTGGGGAGCAATGCTACAAGTGCCATACCACAGGAGAGAAACGATGTCACACGGCAATAGACCAGACACTGTGAGCGAGTTCCCTGGGAGTGTGTGGCAAAGCCCAGAGTGTGGAATTGCTTTTAAGTCACACTGTGGCTTGAGGACACAATAGAACGCCGGGTGTGTCATGTGGACAAAATCTACTTCAGGTTTACTGACAGACTGGATTCAACAGGGCCCCTGCTGTCACCCCCAAGACTTATTTGCAAGTTTCCTGAAAGGAAACACACGGTACAAACAATTCCTCTACAGAGCGTTATAAAACTTAAACATTACAGGGCAGACAGAGGCACTCTGGGACACTGAAAAGCAATGCCAAAGAGTTTCATATGATCTAAGAAAAGAAATTTAAAGTTGAGGATGGTAAGCGATGAGGAAGATGCTAAGAGTCGTGATCAGAAGACGGGAACATGAGCTTGGCAACTTAAGTAAGGCTAAGCTCGCTTCCTCACTGAGCATGACTGAATCCTACTTTCTGCCTGAGATTCCCTTACTCACAGGCTGCATTGGAAAAATGAACCTCTCTCTGCAATTTAGGAAATTGAAATACTCTAGATCCCACGTGGTTTTGGGTGGACGGGAGACGCCGCAAACAGATGGGTTCACAGAGCTTGTTCCATCGCTGAAGGGCAGACGTGATGTGGCTCTCCAGGCAGGCTTCACAGTTAGAGAAATCAGGACTGAAGGACAAGCTGCCTCCTGTCTGGAAGTAAATCCAGACAGGGCTGCTTCTAAAAACTAGATGAGTAAATCCATAAGCTGCATAGTTGGCTAAATACACTGAATTTCTCTTAATTTACCCAGGTAGAGGACTGGCCACACTGCCTTTGTTTCTTTAAACAGACTGTTTTCCAAAGCTAACAAATGACCTTCAGCCTATAAAATATTTACACTGTTTCCCCCCTCATTATATATTATTTAGTGTATAGCCCTTTAAATATTAATCATCTATTTTTTCTAAAGATATGGTATATATTATTTACATCTGATTACATTATGTTTTTATACAGATGAAGTAAGCACACGGAAATCCTTCTTAAGTCATAGCAGGGTATGAGGCCAACTGCTCACAACAGGGAGCTAGGAGAATAGATCCTGCTCTAGGGGTGGTTGACGTCGGACAGCAGGTATCCCTTTCTCTGTGGCTGCCTGGGACAGAGCAGATAAAGGAAGGGCTTCCGGGTAAACAGACTTAGAGTCTTGGTGAATGGACAGGCAGCCACGAGCAAATCTCTTCAAGAAGAACAAAGTCGCATGTGCCCCATCAAGTAATCCTCACTGGGGGGCTGGAGAGATGGCTCAGTGGCTAAGAGCACTGACTGCTCGTCCTAGAGGTCCTGAGTTCAATTCCCAGCAACCACATGGTGGCTCACAACCACCTGTAATGGGATCCGATGTCCTCTTCTGGTGTGTCTGAAGACAGCGACAATGTACTCATATAGATAAAATAATAAATAAATCTTTAAAAAAAAAAGTAATCCTCACTGGAGACAACAGTGTTAGAACATTGGAGAGCAAGCCCAATGAGAACAGGGCAGATTTCTTGCTTAAAAAAGCAAAGAGTCCCCAATGGAGGACTTAGAGAAAGGACTGGGGTAGCTGAGAAGATTTGCAACCCCATAGGAAGAGCAACAATATCAACCAACCAGACACCCCAGAGCTCCCAGGGACTAAACCACCAACCAAAGAGTACACAGGGACCCATGGCTCCATCCGCATATGTAGCAGAGGATGGCCTTGTAAGACATCAATTGGAGGAGAGACCCTTGGTCCTGGGAAGGCTCGATGCCCCAGTGTAGGGGAATGCCAGGGCAAGGAGGCGGAAGTGGCGGGTGAGGGGTAAGGGAGCACCCTTATGGAGGCAGGGGGGTGGATGGGATGGGGGTGGGGTTCTGGAGGGGAAACCGGGAAAGGGGATGACATTGGAAATGTAAATAAAGAAAATATCCAATAAAAGAAAAGAAAAAAAGAAGCTACTTCGAATGCTATGTGGGATCCCAAAGACGACAATTCTACATAAATTCTCATGATCTATCCGCAAGCCAGGGTCACCTTTAAGGTCCCTGGAGCTCGGCTCCCAGACCAGACCTAAATCGCAACAGCAGTGACACCCACAGCGGCTTCTCAGTGTCATCCTGCTCGAAGGGTTGAAGGATCATTGGCGATCTGATCCCTCCTGCTCTGCTGGTAAAGACCAGACTGCACTTCCCACATCTTTCCGACTCTCCAAAGAAAAGTCTGGACGGCAGTAGCCGACAGATAATCGATAGTTCTTTTAAAATCTTACTTCCCTTAGCAGATAATTGGCAATGCCGCTCATGTATATGCGCACTCAACAAATATTTATTAAGCACCCGGTGCACACTAAGTGCTGCTTGCTGAGTCTTGGTTCCCTGGGAGCCATGAATATCCAGCGGCTCTTTAGGCAGCACAGTTGAATTCTTGAGCAGAGGCTGCGAGCAGCCGCTCTGCGTGGGTAGGATCACAAAATCATCGTGGGGATGGAAACCGAGAGGACGTGTTTTCAGTTTTAAGCCCTCTGGATAGAACTGCTAATTATCCCGCGTCCTAATTGTTCCCAGGGTGGGATTTGACAGTCACAAAGAGAAAATACCAGCAGTGCCTTACTTGCTTAGGAGGGGACCTAGTATTCCCCAGAAAGGCTTCCAGACAAACTGGTTATCTAGAATCGCACAGACTGTGTCTACTGCAGATCCATCCGCACCTACCAAACAGTGCCTCTGCACATCGTGCGAGGATGGCGCCATCTTTCTATCCTATCCTGGCACGAACTCTGACCTATACAGAGGCATAAGCTCTTGAGGGAATTCTGGCAGCAAAAGCTGTTCTTTTTCTTTTTTTTCTTTTCCTTACTCCTCAACATTGAGGAGTTGTTTTCTACTTCCTGTCTCGTTAAACTGAAGTCACTAAGTGTTACGGATTCCTTGCTTGCCAAGTCACCGATTCCAAGGAAGTCATGTGAACCCCTGTGTCATAGGCAGGCAGGCCGTCTCTATAATTTTTTTTTGGTCTTGTACTTCCATCAGCAGAATATTCAGGATCATAGACACTTTGCAATCATTTATGCCTCAGTTATATCATGCCCCTACTGAACTCGTGTGTTATATGCTGTATGTCCTTGCAAAGCAAAAACTTCTGAGGATAAGTTACAAAGGATTTTTATTGTATTTGCGTCATATATTGCAGAGGCATGGAGAGCAAGCTTAAGGAAACAAGTGTGTCTGTAGTCACCACACAGAAATGACAAATGTTTGAAGAGATAACCCTGATTTGAGCAGGAGACGATGCAATCCTATACTGAAATATCACATGGCATCCCATAAATATATACAACTGGGTGTCAAATTTAAAAATTAAGCTCTTGAGAAGAGGGCTGGAGAGATGGCTCAGCTGATAAGAGCACTGGCTGCTCTAGGTACCCAGGTTTAATTCCCAGCACCCACATGGTGGCTCACAACATTCTGAAACTCTGGTCCCAGGGGATCTTGTGTTCTCATCTGGCCTCCTTGGGCAGTAAGAATGCATGTGATGCACAGAAATACATGCAGACAAAACAACTATGTCACAGAATAAGCATTTAAACACAAGAAGAAAAAAGTAGTTCCTTTGATCCATGAGTTCACTTTCTATGATGTCAGTTACTTACAGCAGATTGTGCTTTGAACTGGTAAATTTTAAATTGCACGCTTTTCTGAGTAGGAAGAGTCCATATCACACTGGACTGGTCCATCTTGGATAAGACAAGATGCTTCCCATTATCCAGTATCTGCAGTACACTGTAATGTCTAGTATCTAACAATACAGTGCAACATCCAATATCTAACAGTACAGTGTAATAACATTCAGTATCTAATGGTACACTGAAACATCCAGTATCAAATGATACACTATAACATCCAGTATCTAATTATACACTGTAACATCCAGTATCTAATGATACGTTGTAATATCCAGTATCAAATGATACACTGTAATATCCAGTATCAAATGATACACAATAACATCCAGTATCTAATGGTACACTGTAACATCCAGTATCTAATGATACACTGTAACATCCAGTATCTAATGATACACTGTAACATCCAGTATCTAATGGTACACTGTAACATCCAGTATCTAATGGTACACTGTAACATCCAGTATCTAATGGTACTCTTATAATATCCAGTATCTAATGATACACTGTAACATCCAGTATCTAATGATACATTGTAATATCCAGTATCTAATGATACACTGTAATATCCAGTATCAAATGATACACTGAAACATCCAGTATCTAATGGTACACTGTAACATCCAGTATCTAATGGTACACTTATAATATCCAGTACCTAATGGTACATTGTAACATCCAGTATCTAATGGCACACTGTAACATCCAGTATCTAATGATACATCGTAATGACTGTGATCAGGGAACACTCAAAGCAGATGCTACTTCTCAGGAATCAGGAAACACTCCACAGTAGCCCAACAGGACAGGACACCTACATCTGTATTTCGTATTAGCTCCTAATGTTTGTGCTGTGTCACCCCACTGTATCATGGCAGGAAATGTCAGTACAGCATAGTAAGGTATTTTGAGAAAAGATTTTCATTATAATATCATACTGCCATGGTTCCATTTTGTTATTAGCTATTGCCAGTTCTTAATGAGTAATTCATGTTACACTTTGTCCTAGGTATGCATATAGAGGTAATACACACACACACACACACACACACACACACACAAGACTTAGTGTTGTGCACTCTGGAGTATCCGTAAGGGTCTCAGAACAAATTCATGACCAAGGGAGTACTTCTGTATTCAACCCACCATCTCATCGTTCTCATGGCTTTCATTGTTTGGAAGAAACCCAAAGTTTCCCTTCAAAAGATAATTTTAACGCACTCTTCCATCTAATGAGTTAATGAAAACCACAGAATCTCATCCATGCATGCATGGACCAACATATACAATGTCCCGAGTGCCACACTTTCTATTGTGGAAGATTTACCTGTTCTACCTTACTGCTGAAAAACGTCTCTCCACACGGCCTGGCGGAAGTATTAACTCTATGTGGAATATTAAGAAAGCTTAATTCCTCTTGCATTTCTATCTTTTAAAAGCAGAAACATGGGTGTCAATGTTTTCAGCCCGAATCACAGTGAGTCACTCCTGCTTCCTCAGACACACACAGGAGTCTCAGCGCCCGTGCCTGAGGCTTGGAGGCCAGGTCTGTCAGCAAGGACGCCTGTGAGCAGGGTAGTTAAGAGTAACTATCCCAAAGTCTACATGGGAAACCATGTCTCATCTCTACCATTTACTAAATAGACGACAAGATAGTTTTAACTGCTCCAGACCCCTGTGTCCCTGCTGTGCCCAGGGTGTGGCGACAATAGTTTAGCAAGATGACGTTGTGCAGCTTGGTTTGAAAGGCTTAGAGGTTAGGAAGCTCTTCTCACATACTGAGCCGGTGACTTCTAGGTAGGATCCTAATAGCTGTACTCCCAACAGGACGACTTTACTTCCCCAAATGTTTCAACCCTTTTACTTCTTCAAATACTTCTGAAATGGCTATGAAGAAGCTCGACAGTAGCATCCTCCTCTAATGGATTCAATGGTCACTGAGGGCTTTGACTTTGTTTGCTCTTTTCAAATGAATAAAAGCCGTGAGGACATTTTTATCCCTAAATATCTCATCATGAGTCTCTTAAAAGAGATTCCCTCACAGCCTCGCGATCATTTCTACACGAGAAAATTAGCAGTATTTCAATATTCTCAACCTGTATCTCTCCTATGTTCAAAACTGCCCCATTGTCTCAAAACTCTGCTACAGCTGGGTACCTGCCTCCCGAGCTAAGACCAAGCAAGGTCTTCCATGTGACATTTGGTTGGGATGTTTCGTGCAGTTTCTTTTCATCTAGAGCAGTCTTCCTGCCTTTATTGATTTATTTATTTACTCGTGCTCTTTTGAGGAGTTGAGACCAGTTGTCTTACGTAATGTCTCATTCACCAGATGCGTCTGATCATTTATTTATGCTCCTGTTCAGTTTCTTCCTCTATCCCCAGTGCCTGCTGTAAATTGGAAGCTAAGTCAGAACTTTCATGAGATTCAAGTTAAACATTCGGGTCCCTGAGCGAGACCATCAAACGAAAGAGACTGAACGCTCTTCCTGTCTGTCCCTTGGTTTTTCATGTCTCTGGCTTTCCCGGTTATTCTGCCTTATGGCCTTGCTCTCCGTGCTGTGAGTTTCTGAGTGCCATTAGGCTGGGTGGAGGAAGGCCTCCACGGTCTTCCCATGGGATCAGCTCTCCACGGACATTTTCATGAGCTAAACTAGGTACAGCTCTAGGGTAGGAGTTCAAAGTGTCAAAAACGAACCCCAGATTAGTACTAAAAGATGACTTGGGTTTTCTCTCCAAACCCCAATTGTGTGTATTGGGATCAAGTTCCTCCGGAATGACAAGTTGATTCTTCAGAATGTCACTAAAAATAGGCAAAAACAGTCACACTGTCCTGTACTGCTGGGCCTCTGGTCGTTCCGAGTGTTGTGAGGATGCATTCAAGAATAGCTTATCTGGGATGCAAAGAAGGAGAGGGAGCTGTTATAATGACCACAGGCCTCTGCCTGCATCAGCCTTGTGTGGTGGAGTGAGTCAGATTGGTATGACCATCCATAATGCATCTGTTCTGGAGAACTTGGAAGGTAAAGCTGACCTCGCCGCCGCCTGCTCTTAAGTTCCAAGAAAACAAAATGGACGCTCGGAGCTCTTGCAGAGCAGTAACATGTGTCCTTCAGAGATCAAAACAGCAAGTGGGATTAGATAACTCTTTTCTAAACAATGTGAAAACTGGAGAACGTCCCTGGAATTGGAAATAAACTCCCGTCGTCCCTGCATCCTTTAAAATCGTAGGCGTGTCCTTTCCCGGTGGCTAATAGCGTCCGTTTGTTCAGCTGTGTGCCTCGACTTTGCAGGCTGCAGGTGAATCGCCCGGTGCTCGTGCGGAATGCTAAAACGCCGTTTACATTCCTCGCCGCTTCTTCGCTGTTATCTCCTTGAATGGCACAATGAAAACATTCAGCTACCAAAATGCCAGGGAACATGCCCTGATTGCGAAACGTGGCCCAGTGAGCAAATCAGGGAAGCTCCACACCCCATCTTCATGAAGGGGTCCTCACACAGCCAGGGACAGCCCCATGCGTCACAGCAGCCTATTACTGGGACCCCACAGGAATGATTTCATAGGTAGCGTTTGCAATATTGCCTATGAAATCATAACAGAATGGGGTAATTAAAACTAATTGTCCCAGCGAACATTTATCAAGCACAGTTGTAAAGGCATGTCACTAACTCATCCTGGGTTTTATCGGGTTTTTTTTTTTTCCTATAACTTTAGCATCCTGAGTCCCCTACGTTGAAAACCAGGATGAATGGTCGCTCGATGATTTTCAACCCCTGAGGATAAGATGGTTTCCAACCCTATTGCTGCCTCAGCAAGCACGGGGATGAGAAGGGATAGGAGGCTGCTGGCTAGAGCGTGCTGAGGTCCTTGTGTTACACGTATGGACTCTTGGATGCGGAAACATTGAGTCTGAGTCTAACTGGGAACTGGGGAAGCAAGGAGTCTGACATCCCAGGGTGTGCCTGTCAGCTCTCTTGTGACTATAGGAGAGGATGGCTCCTGGACTCTAAGGTGGCCACCTCCTCCTGTGCGTGCCTTCACCCTCCCTCTCTGTGTCCCCATCTTCCACCCCGGCCCTTCTGACAGAGCGACTACTCACACTGACTTGCTTTTACTTCCTTACCACTGTAAGGACCGCACCTCAAAGTCATGACACATCCCAGGGTGCTTTGGGTCAGAACTTCAAAAATGCCGCCTTGTGAGGACCCAATGCAACCTGCAACGGACGCATTTGATCCATCTGTGCATTTTCTCGCTGTTGGTAAAGAGTGGCTAGGCCAGCAGGACACTGCATCGGATGAAAGAACTAGATGTTCATGATGGAGCCCAAATGGCATCAGACCCTTATCCTACCCACAGATAGGAGGTCAGGGCTAAGCTTGAAAAAAAAAAAAGCCTCTGACCCTGGCACTGAGTACTGAGTATTGAGTACTGAGCACTGAGTACTAAGTCCTGCAGCCCTCAGAGCTACACCGATTGCTCGTGATTTTTTATACTGGCTTTCATCTTTGGGTACTAGAGATCTTGTGGTGGACGGAGGTTACCGCTCACCACCCAAATGCATTCTGTGTGAGCCTGTCAACTGAACTACAGCAGAGGTCATTGTGGGTCTGCGTTCCGCCCACCTCAGGGCATGCTGGGAGTTTGATTGTGCTTATCCCAGATGGGTGCTGGGATGCAGGGAAGCGTGGAGGCACACTGCTCCTGGGTGGGAAAGTGCAATCTGAGATGTTGGAATGCTGAAGCTGGTTAGGGGTAGGGTGGGAGGGTGGGGGGTGCTGGGTCTATGATGAGTCAGGGCTGTGGGGTTATCAGACTCTCGGACATCCAGGAGAGCTGCTGGGAGTCACAGATGAGCCAAGAACAGAATCAGGGAACCCACAGGGTAAGGACAGCATCTAGCCCAGGACCAGAGGCTTGGGGACATAAGGAGCTCCAGCTTGTCTCAGTGGTGACCGTCCTTGGCTTGGTGGCAGTCGTGGCTTGAAGTACAGCGAGGTCTTCTACGGGAGAATTAAACTGCTGCTCAATAGTCAAAAAGTCCTCTCCACGCCTCCCCACAGCAGGTCCTGATGAAAGAGACGGTCCATGGTTCTAGACTGTTTATTGACCATTCGTGGTAGAAAATAGAAGCATACCCACTCAGTGTCTGACAGGAGATTAAATACCTTTTGCAGGGAGCAATGTCTGGGAAGGGGAGTTTGTTGGCTAAGCCCTAGGGGCCTCTAGGTACATCATTAGTATGGAGAACTCTGTTCCGGGTCTACACAGCCACCGGTCACATTTCCTTATGTGGGGAGTGTGTCACATATCCTGGGCCAGGAATCTGGCAGTGAGCGGGGACTTGCCTAAGTCTCAGGTGTGTGCCCACCAAACCTCCGGTTCTCAACCCGCTCTACCTTACCAAGCTTCCTGGTATGGTTTAACCATCCCTCAGTCATCAGCTGCTTAGCTAGCAACAGTTAGGAAATATTCCTCTTGGTGCATTGTTTTGGGGCAGTCACCCGACACCAGGAAACATCATCTAAAGCTTGTATTTAGGGTGTTTGCAACTAGAACTTTCTGCAGTAGAGTGGCCCCCAAAGCAGGTGGGATACTTCCTCAGGTTTTAATTCAAAGGACAGGATAGAGAAAAGGGAAAACAGGGAGCCAGTAGCCTGAGTATTCTCTAGGAGGAGCAAGAGAGAAGTGGAGGCCTGACACTTTCTGGGCAGCGGGCCCTATAGCAGGGTTCCATTCTCTGCTAAAAGCCACAGTTTGTGCTTAGGATGCCACGGCCGGCGCGGTCTCTCACCTTCAGTTTGTCCTTACATAGAGAGGCAAGCAAAGCCCGACAAGACTCCTCACATCCTTTCTTGGTTTCTCAATCAGGTCACAGACATAAAAGAGAAACTGAAGCTCTCTAAAAAGGTCTGGTCAACATTGCCCTACACCATCTGCAAGGATGAACGCGTGACAGCAGGAACCTCCAACGACGAGGAGTGCTGGAACGGACACAGCAAAGCCAGGTGAGGTGCCTGGGTGCGGGGATGGGGCGGCACACGGGGATAGGGGGCACGCGGGGATGGGGCGGCACGCTGGGATGGGGGGCACACTCAGCCCTGCAAGGCTCTCCTGGCATTACTGCAGACCTGTTTATGCAAAAAGCAGTGGTGGGCGGAGGGCTACAGGGCCACTTGGTGACAGCTGCCGAGAGTGGCAGGTTTGATGAGCACGTGGGAGCACTTACTCTCAAGGTTCCATTAAGCACTGAATCCTTGTTCTGACTGCCTCGCCCACCTCTGGATGAGGACAGAGGGTGGTGACAGATGCCAGCTTCCAGATAGCCCATGATCACAAAGAGCCCGTTATGTTCACTTAATGACTTTAAGACAGCATAGCTATTTTTATCCTTAGTTAAATCTTCAGGGCTCTTTTCCTTTTTTTTTTTTTTTTTTTTTTTTTAATCACAAGTTAAACAGGAAATGAAAATTCACCTTTGGAGGGGGAAAAAAATCTCAAAGCGTTCAACGGAAAGGTGAAAGAAAATGGAGAAGAAACAGTACTTAAGGGACCCAGAAGGTTCCATGACCCCTAAGTTCCATTTGCGCCCTTTTTGTGGCTTTGATCGATATTTCTGAATCTGTTGGTCCAGCTCAACCCAGCTTGGCCCAAGCTTGCCTGGGGTGGAGGTGCTGGGAAAAGCGGCTGGGAGTTGCCAAGCTGGGCAGGGCATGAGAGAGGAGTCTGCCAGGCCTTCATCAGTGGGGCTGCAGGTGGGTAAGGCAGCTGGCTAATTGGATTCAAGGACTCCTTGGGGACTGGCCAGCAGGCGGAGAAGCTAGAAAAGGCTTCTATTTGGGGCGGGCCTTACTGGGCAGCTTTAAGGAAATGAACCAGCTGTGGTCCAAGTGAGGAAGAAGGTGTGCGAGAAGCAGTTCAGGAGAATCTGCCAGAGGTAGGCACGGAGAACACCTCAGGAGCTCACATTGCTTCCTTGCACTTTCTACCATCTGGTGGGGAGGACGTTGCCAATCTTACAAGGAAGAGCCTAGCAGGCGAAACCAGGACAGCCTCAGAAAGACCCACAACCGATTGGAGTTGCCCAATAGGTAATTGTTCAAACCCAAGGTTGAGACGAGAGAGGGAGATTGGTGCTGTAAGCAACATACCGCCCACGGACAGAAAAAATCAGCTGTGAGCTCTGATGCACCAGCTCCCAAAAACGCTACAGAAAGACACTACCAGGCTGAGCACGTGACCTGAGGCGTGGCCCCGCTACAGGTGCCCCCGCGGGTGGCTCCCCTCAGACCCTGATTACCATTCGGCCTTGGCTGAAATGAAGGCTGCCCTGTGAACCGCGTTCCCATCAACAGTCACACAGGTCGTTGGATATTAACCCACGCGTGATTACTTACAAAAGAGAGTGTTTACGCTTGTGGGCAGGAGAAGAGACTAAATTCTGCCAAGAAATGAATAGTAACATAAAAGATATCAAAGGAAGAGCCACAGGGCGGTCAGGGTAATTTATCCAAGTTCATCCTCATGAGGTTAAAGCACCTAGGTGAGGAAACTGGCTCCCAGTGCCTGGCATCCAGTCAGCAAGGAAGACCTCACCCTTTCTAGACCAGCATTCCCGTGCCTCTTAAACAAACACCCCTAAATGTTCCTCGGTTCGAGTTAAGAAAGCAAATAAAATTTAATACTGTTTCCTATAAATATGTAGCATAAAATGACAGAAATGTGTTTAGGACCATTTGAGAAATTTTGGAAAATTCTGATGTAATTCCAAGCCAAATTTCACGTAATGGCTTTTTTTGATGTGCAATTCAAGTCAGCAGCAAAAATAGCAGTTTCCAAAAACCAGAATTCTAACATAAAGCAACCTAAAGATAGATGAATCCGATACTTATACGCTGATGAATGACAAAAGGGAAATGTTTAAAGGTCTTTGTTTTTTAAGAATTTTTTAAAATTTTTATTTATTTTTCTGTTTGGGGCTATCTGTCTTCATGTCTGACTATACATGCGAGTCTCATGTCTGCAGACCCCAAGAGGTTGTTGGAGGCCCTGGGACTGTGGGGGCTGATATGGGTGCTGGGAATTGAACCCAGATCCTCTGGGACAGCAACCCATGTTCTTAATTCCTGAGCCATCTCACCTGCTCCAACGTTTTTGATTCATAAGTAACTTATAATTTGCCGTAAGGGTGAAAATTTTGCATGTGCAGTAAAAGCACTGAGATTCCTAACACTCCATAATTTTGACTATGAGTGTCACATGGCACCCTTTGTCATCTCCTGGCCTGGGACATCACACCAGTGCCAAGTGTCCATGTCACCTTTTCAGAACCAAGGATGCCATGACATTCAGTGATCCAGCACTAGCACCCATAACCATCACAGCCTCACCACACATTTGATTTTTCCTTAATTTGGTCATCGTGCACCCAGAAACCGTTTACTGGTGCCAGAGTTTTCATACCCCATACTTGGTTCTATGACTCCATTTGAGGTCATGACTAACAGCTCAGACGGGGAGGTAAACACAGACGTCTCCAGACGTGAGAACTTGCAGTCCCCTGAGAGGACACAGGGCTGAGAGCCACCGTATCGATACCGTGGCTCTAGAGATACCCTGGGAGCATCCCTACCCGTACTTGATCCTGTGGCTCGAGAGCCACCCCCACCAGTGCTCAAGAGCCACATCTGAATTTCATCCTGAGACAAGTAGGGGCACCTGTAAGCTCTCACGCAGTGAAGAAAAACAACCACGCTTAGTGCACTGCAGTGGCTTCCAGAACTATTCTCGTACTTAGCGCCACACAGGTTATGTTTTATTATGCAACCTGTGTATTATTTAAAAAGTTGGGCTTGTCAAATGCCAATGATTCTATTATGTTCCTACTGAATTCTTCTACTGTAGGGACTGTAGTATTGTATTCGTATTTATAGCAGTGTATTAGTATTTACAGTGTTGTATTAGTGTTTGGAGTTCTGTATTAGTATTTGTAGTAGTGTCTTAGTATTTGAAGTAGTGTATTAGCATTTGTAGTGTATTAGCATTTCTAGTAATTGTATTACTGTTGCAACCTTCTATTTGCTGACTTTGTAAATAGAGAACAAATCCAAACTTGTTCCATTAAATGTAGCCAAACCTGTCTTCTTTTCCAAATATTGATAGACCTAGAATCACACAGAGGAGAAAAAGTGTTTTTGTTGTTGTTGGGGTTTTTGTCTTTTTATTGGTCTTGGGGTTTTTTTTTTTGTTTGTTTGTCTGTTTTGGGGAGTTTTCTTGTTTTTTTTTTTTAACTTGAACAAATTCTACAGAAAGATTTTGAAACTTGGAGAACACATTTGGTGATAGGGGTTAGTCAGTGGCTTATAAGTAGGGAACAGAAGTAAGCTCTTGTGTGCTATGTACTGTATGATGACTATACACAACCATGACACCCTATGTATTTCTTCCAACAAAGCTGTAAAGGACTATTTTGAATATTTTTACCACAAAGAAATAATAGCCATTTAAGGACTTAGATACACTTAACGTGATCTGAGCATTGCAGAAGTAGACATGTATCCAAATATCTCGTGGGTCACTATAGTTTTGTACAGTTTTATATGTTGATTAAACACATAGTAATAGTTCAGACTCCATATGTAATACAAAACCTGTTCTCCCACTTTCAAAGTATGAATTTGAAGATGGCAGACCTTTTTTTTAATGTTTAATGTTGTTTTTAATGATCAATTGCAAAACAAAGATGAAGGAAAAGGTTATTCTTGTCAACCATGTGAACGTTTGTTACGAAGAAATATATCTCTCAGCGCACATTAATGGACACAACACCTGCGCCCATTAGCATGGATAGGGTGTCGTGGAGTTTATACAGCAAATGCGGAATACCAGTCTCTGATAAGCCGGCTGCTTCTTCCTCTCTGTGTTTTACTCAGCAGACTCCTTCAGACACATCTTCCTGTTCTCACCATTTAGTGTCTTGTGCACTTGATCACACATGCCTTCCAACTTCCATTTTTCTCCCAATCTCATCATACTTCTTTGACCCAGAAATGTGCCTGTTTCCGATTTTAATGTTTCTGAAATCAAAATGATTCCGAAGTGGGCATGTCCATTTATGACTGTGAGTGTCTTATTTTTCCAAAGAACTGTTATTAACTTAATGGCACCTGCTGAATTGATGCTCTCCTGATGCCTGCTTATAGATCAGTCTCGTAGGAGCAGCCTTGTGGTTTGTGGAGTTGAGACCATAGTCAAGGATATGTATGCAGTGGCTTTGCTAAGCCATTGCCTCTCCCTGAAGTCCTCCCCACTGCACTATTGCTCTCCCTTGAAGCAGGAAGCAGGATAGAGGAGACCCTTCTCCTTGACAGGTTGCAGGTGTTACCCACTGCTCTACTGGCATTTGGATCTCCATTCTGATGGAAAGGCTAGGGTAGTCACACGAACCTTTCTGCTTCTGTCCACCTCCCAGGACACTGAGAAGATTGGTAAGAAGTGTCTACAAAAATTGTTCATAAACCCTAGGATGGTGCTCCTCAGGCTTTGGTGGCCTGTTGGCTTTACTTTCGGAAATCTTGCATAATAGATTCGGCTTGGTTGTGTTGTAAATGGAAGGTTTGCTTCCCCTCAAAATTCATGTTAGGTTCGCCCACCCATCCATCCCAATATTCCCAATGTGTTGGTATTTAGAGATGGGGGCCTTCGGAAGATAACTTGTTCATGAAGTAGAGTCTGGTTAGTACCTTTGTGACAGGAGAGGGGAGGGACAGAGGGGGAGGGAGGAGGAGGAGGAGAGAGAGAGAGAGAGAGAGAGAGAGAGAGAGAGAGAGAGAGAGAGAGCAGTGGTTCTGAGTGAGGACTCCCAATCAGGGAGTACTTCAAACTATTGGAAAGATGGCTGACTAATAAGAGTGCTTGCTGCTCTTGCAGAGAACCAAACTTTGGCTCTCTGCACCTATCTCAGAGAATCACTTCCAAAAGTCCCAACCTCCAAATTACATTGAGTACTAGACTCAAAACCACACTGAACGTCTAGTTCCCAGCAGCCTGTGCTCAGAAGCCCACACCACTGATACAAAGAAGCACATCCAGACCTTCCCTTAGCATTCCCGTCAGAGTCCGTGGCCTGAGAGAAGAAGTTCAGGGCTCGCCTTCAACAACCAGCAGGAAGTGAGCCGACAGGTGGAACTTGTATGCCTCTCACTTTTCACTGCCCTAAGCAACTTCTAGGGGTGGATGGGAGACGAGAGACGAACATTCTGACTCAACCCAGACAAATAGGAACTGAAAGGAAGCTAGTAAGTTACGGGGAAAATCGATAATAATCTAGAAAGCCAAAGGGAAAAAAATTAAAGACTCAGGGAGCAGGTTACAAATCTAGGCCTTCTAAAGGTCCCCGGGTGAACCTGGAGACCCTAGGAGGACACGCGCAGCCATTTGTCACGCCTGAGAAGCACTGTCTGGGCAACCTGTGTCCGAATGAGCTGTCTGTGGAGGAGTTAGGGAAGAGTGATGGGGTGGGAGTCAGCCAAGCACAGGCTTAGAGGGAAATAAAACTCTTCTATGGGTAGGATGCGTGTGGCAGCGCTCTGCCCAGCCACAGACAGTACGAGAAGCAAACTCGCTACTGTTCACTCTGGCTCTTGGCTTCCCTGAGCTCTCGGACAACAGAATTCTGCTCTCTCAGGACATGGCTGCAGTAAACAGAGTGACCCGAGACTTCCTGTAGGGTTGCTTTCTCTTTCTCAGGATCTGTTATCAAAAAAAAGAAGGGCAGGGCAGGCTGCAGATAAAGGAGGCAGTCTGAAACTCAAGCCCCACCTGCACATAGGCTGTCTGATTGGATGTCGGTTATCTGGGGCTATGTAGAGTCCAATTGTCTATCATTGCCAGACTCTTCCCTCACCCCATAGAACTATAGAACTAGCAAAGATCAGTTTTGCTCCCTACAGGTTAATGCATTGCTGACAGTGTGTCCTTTCCTTAAAACACCTTCTGGGTGCCTGGCTGTGGTGGTTCATACCTTTAAGAGCAACACTCAGAAGCCAAAGGCAGGTGTATTTCTGTGGGTGAGACCATCCTGGCCTACAGAACTAGTCCTAGGACATCCAACACACACACACACACACACACACACACACACACACACACACACACAGAGAGAGAGAGACAAAACACTTTCTGGGAGGAGGTAACTAAGGACCTGGCTAAGGAACATAGACTAATTTGACCCATTGGAGACAGTTCTTACAGGAAGCCACCATGGTGTTTCAAAGCATCTGGTCCTCCCAGAAGCACTAAATCCCCCCAAGGAAATCCTCCCCAAGACCAGTAGGCAGGCACAGTAACTTGTAAGAAGTGGGGGAAGTGGAACAATCTAGAAAACAGGTCAGTCAGCCTTGCCAGCCCCTGTGAGCTGTGACTGGGTAAGTCTGAGCAGATGGAATGATGTCTGGGATGGGAGTTCTGCGAAGAGAGTGAGTTGGCAGGCCTGACAGGATGCTGCTGCTTTAGCCTGATGGCAAAAGATGCCCGGAAACATCGAGCCGTACTTTAAAGAACTGTAAAATAGTCCATCCATACCCAGCCAGAGGAACACATTGGGAAGGTGAGAAATCTGAGGAGAAAACTGGCAGCTGTCAAATGTGGCACTGTTGCGTTCTGCTGCTGCACTAGAAGAGGGTCAGAGGCGTTCCCTGGTGGGCCAATGGGAGAGCAAGCTGTCAGGGGTAGCTCATGGACGTGAAATCATTTAGTGTCCCTGCCTGGCTTCTGTCTCTTAGCCTGCAGTCTTTGAGGTTTATCATTTGTTACACCATGTGTGGGAGTTTCTGTTCCCCAGAGTACTTCCATTGTGTGTGAGCATTTAGTTTCCTTTGTATCCATTAGTCTACCCATGAATGCCTACTTGTGTGATTGTAACATTTGCTCTGTTGTGAATGATGTTGCGCTACAAACAAAGGCATAAGTATCTGCTTAAACCTTTGCTTTTAGCTCCCTTGTATGTAAGTCTCCGGTGGGGCTGCTGGGTGATAGGGTAGCCGTGGGTATATTTTGAGGAACGGCCATGCTGACCATCACAGAGGCTGAACCATGTTATTGACCCGGAGCCAGTGCTCAGGGTTCCGGTTCTCTGTGACCTTGCCACTACCTGTTCTTCTTTGTTTGTTGTTTTCAATACTAGCCATCCTAACATGGATAAAGTTTAAATATGTACTTAAATAAAGCTGCAAATGGAGGCCCCGAATATCACAGGCTTACAACCCCTTATGCGAAACCCTTGAGACCATATGTCTTTTGAAAATTCAGGGGTTTTTGGGTGTTTTTTTTTTTTCCAATTTGAGAAAATTACCACGGTGAACGTACTGCATATTATGTAATGTTCCCAGTGGGGTCTGGACCTACATCCTGCAATCAAATGCATTAGGATTTCTGTAGAAAAATGCATTAGTGTGGCACTAAGTGGGAGAAATGGGGACTGTAATTGGCCGTATTTCAGATTTGATGATGATTTGCTAACAAATGGGTTGCAGGAGGGGGAAAAACTGGAGACATTCAAAATTTGGAACTGTGCATAAATTCCGGGTCTGTGTACACCGTGTATCTCCTTACCTCGGGAAGGCTTTTGAACGTGCTGAGAATGAAGGAATGTGTAGCTTGTACTAGAAATTTCCATGGAGATGTGCATCCCACAGAGCTCATTTATGGTAACGAGTGAGTGAAATTGGCTTTATCTCCCTTCTCCAACAGTGCCCAGGGTAGTGTCAGTCAGGAGTAGCAGGCACTTGAACCCCAGGCCAGCACTTGGGCACCCCAATTCTGACTCAGCTTCATTGTCTGCCTCAATAGTCATCCTCACCCCTATCCAAAAGTCTTACGGGTTAAAATGTTGTTCCCCATGCAATGCTCAAGTGAAGCTCACAGAACTGACTGGATCAGGAGTCAGCTTGATGGTGTCGTTGAAAGATGGTGGAGAAGGGTAGGGTAGAATGTAGAGGAAACGAGACACCAGAGACAGACGCTTAATGGGAACACCCTGTCCCCAGTCACTTTCTTTTCACCTCTGCATCCAGGCTATCATGAGGAGAGCACCTTCCCTGGGCCAGCCATGCATCCCCCTCTGTGGTCTTCTACCCCCTCCTCACCTCAGACCCAAAGCAACGGATGAGCGGATAGAAATTTCTCCACCAGCGAGCCAAGAGCAGCCTTCCCTTCTCGTGCTTGGTTTTCTTGGGTATTTTAGCATAGTGCCCAACACAGCTCCCACAGTGATTCCTCGCTACCTCTCAGCTTTCTTCTTGGGTCCCCTCTGCTAAGAATCTTAGTAACTAATGAATCCCAAACTCAAAGGTCAGCATTCCTTCCTCGCCCGTGTAGCTACTCACATGACAACTAACAGGAGGGTGCTGGTGAGCAGTAGAGCACACCCAGAGGCTGACACACTTCTCCTCCCAGCAAGCACGTTTACAGAGCACCCAGGTCTTTCTGAAAACCCAATTCGGCCATGAGGAGTGGACGGCAAGCACAGTGGTTAGCCACCGGGAAAGGTGTATAAAGAGGGGTTTGCTAATGTTTCTTAGGTTACAGAAGCTGTCAGCTGTGCCAGCGAGTTTCCTGGCACACAATGTGTAACCCCCCCACCCTCCCACAAAGTCGAACACGTTCTCCTTCAGTGCCCCCTAACTTCTCAGGGGGACCCTCCCACACTCATAATCTATGCTTGGTTGTAACCAAGAAACCCTTCGTCAACGACATTAAATTAGATGTGAAGAAAAATAATTCTGCGAAACCGTCCAAGTTCAGCTCCTGGCCACGCTCTTGCGTGCAGAAGCCAAACAAAGTGAGCCTATGGTTGGCTGTCCCTGGGTGCCACCCACTTGCCACGCCACAACATGAATAATTGGCAGGGGCGACACCCATATTTGGCACTCCAAGCTGTCCTAAAATCTAAGTTCTTCCCATTCCCAGTGCACATGCACCAAGCCTTGCAACCTGGGCGGTCGGTGCCAACACTCTTATCTATGTCCCCAGAGATGGGAGATGCTGTCACTCAGATGACTTGCGCTGAAGCTAGACAAAGGAAGGGCCCTCTAGGTTCATTGATTGATCTGTCCTTGCCGAATTTGAGATTTCTTCACATGCTGTTCCATGCCCATTCACATCCCCGTCCAACTATACAGTGGTCTCCTACCGATACCCACCGGCATCTGCGTCTGCATTGGCAAAAATAGCCGTTTTATTTTCCAGCTGTTTTATGTTTAAGTTTCTGAAGTCACCCTTGGAAAACACCAAGAGGAGAAAACGTTCTGGGGGGCACGAGCGCATCGCTCCTTGTTTTGATTGTAAGTGGCTGAGCATCACCAAGCACAGTGAGACGCTGGGTTCGCTTGGCAGTCTTATTGATGCTAGATGTTCAGACTCCCAGGGGCAGCATTCCCGTGTAAGCTATTGCAGCAAGCTTCTGATAAACGAGACTTGGCTAGCTAAGCATTGCAAGAGAGACAGAGCCCCTCTGACTCAGCCTGTGCACAGCTGCAGGAATAATAACCAGATACAGGGCATCAAGAACCTGCCCCTCAAACCATGTCAGCGGCTGATGGCTTGTGCTTGCCATGTATTCTGATGGGCCATCATCATAACTGAACTCCAGGAATCTGGCAATCATGGGCTGTGTCAGTAGCAGCCAGTTTAATGCTGTGTGTGAAAGGCTACATCGGGAGGACCATCTCAGAGGCCAGCAAGAACTTGCTTATACTCCAGATTATTAAAAGGAGTGGGTGAGATATGGACTGGAGAGATGGCTCAGTGGTTAAGAGCACTGACTGCTCTTCTAAAGGTCTTGCGTTCAAATCCCAGCAACCACGTGGTGGCTTACAACCATCTGTAATGAGATCTGATGCCCTTTTCTGGTGTGTCTGAAGATAGCTGCAGTGTACTCATATATAATAGGTAATTCTTTTTTAAAAAGAATAATAGAAGTTTATGCTTTACTGCAAAAATAAAGATATATGAGTACTTGGATTTAATTGTTTTCCTTTTAGGATAATTTTTAGGGCAGACATAACTTGAAGCTTCACTGAGAAGAATTCGCCATGCACTCTGAGTTTTGCTTTTATTTCTTTCAAAAATCGGTTTTGTTCAAAATACGGGTAGAAATACACAGCTTATTCTGCAGACCCCTGACTTGAATTAGATAAACCAACTCCTTTGCAAATATGTCCTGCACGGCACTGGATTCCTGCCTGCCACCCAAGTGTCACTCCTACCGTGTGTGGACACTCCTACTGTGTGTGGACACTCCTACCACGTGGTCCTTCTTGCAGATGCTGTAGTCTTCGGCTTCTGGCACTTGAAAAGCAACTGTAAGAAAGAGAAAGAATTATAAGCAACAAGGCAGTACAGAATTATGAACGTGGGGATGACTAGATGGAGGACGTTTTCTCAGCTCTCCGCCCACAGCGGTACCAGGAGTGGATAAATAGTCCTAGACTAGTCAGAGCCTCCAGTCTGAGGGCTCATGGACCACAGTCAGCACTGGTAACAGCACACTCACAGCTCACAGCGAGACTCGTGCTCCACACCTGTGATCTCCGCAGTCAGGGGTCGGAGAAAAGATAAGCTCAAGTTTGAGGACAGCCTTTGCTATGGAGCAAGAGCCAGCAGAGAAAAATTCTACGTCCAAAAGCCTTTGCTGTCCCCTCACAGGTTCTCTGTGCCTCCACCCTGGCCTCTGGCTTGTGCCTTAGAGGGCCACCTCTACAAGCCAGATCCCCATCTGTCAGCTTCCTGTTAGGCTCAGCCAATAAGGACTAGCTCCCTCCCTGTCAGGATGTGTTGAGCCCTCTGGTGCCCTCTAGTGCCCTCTGGTGTCTGGCTATGGCTTCCACTGTGGTGCATTCTGGCCACGTGCCTATCCCTTGCCTCTAGGGGTTCCTTCTGTTGTTGTCACCTTGCACAGTTTCCTTGGTGCCCTTGTAAATACTCTGTCCACTGAACTGTCCTTATTGTCGCTCTGGTGCGCGATGTGTTTCTTACCAGGACACAGACATAGATGGCCCCTTTGTAGGAACATAGAGAATGGTATTCAGATTAGTTACAGAGGTTCATTATAGCTCTACTGCTGAACGCTTTGAAAATTCCTAAATAAAAATAAGAAACACGACAACAGGAAACCCCGTTGGCGCAGCTCGCATGGCCTGGCTACCGCAGAGCTGAGGCCGGGCATCAGTGTCAACTTAGTTCCTCAACCTGGAGATGTGGTTCATACAGCGCCCAGAATGTTCAGCCATGCCTAGCCACCCCATAAAAGGAGGGTGGGTAGATTCCCGAAAGCTGGAACAGTTTTAGAAGAATATGATATGAGGGTCTTGTTTAAATATATTTCAGATCTAAGTCATTTATGGACCAGAAAAAATAAACAATAACAAAAGCAAACAAACAAACAAAGCCCTGTAGATCACCATGCTGAAGGAAAGGTGCCTGGCTTCCTCACCCACTCTCATAACACAGTCAGCTCTGGTTTCTCCCAGTGCAGATGGGACTTCCTCACTACCAGCAAGTTAGTGGTCAGACCTGCAGGAGACAGCACTTGAGTGTTCTCTAAATTTTTGACATTCATTCAAGTTCGTTCTGCAAAGTGTATACATACACACACACACACACACACACACACACAATCACATACACACTCATACACATAATCACACACACTCATACACACAATCATACACACACAATCACATACACACTCATACACATAATCACACACTCACACACACACACTCATACACATAATCACACACACTCTCACACACACACACACTCACACACTAACATGCATACACGCACTTCAGATGCCAGTTGCAGACCCCAGATCGCTAACTCTCTGTGACACCTGAATATGAGTTACAGTATCCCCACCCCCATCCTGGGTCCAGTTGATTGGCTTGAGCATCTCTCAGAGCTCCGTTTTGCCATTTACCAGACTTCACATGTGCTTGCCATCGCTTGGATCTGGCTCTCTACTTCATACCATGATAGAAAGGCACACCTCTCTGGCAGATGGGCTGGTGGGCTGGAATTTTACAGCATAGCTCCCGACAAAGAGTGTTCCTTTGACATCAACCACTGCCCTCCAAAGCATTTACATGGAGGAGAGACAGGAGAGTGATGTTTTAGGAAGGTTAGCCAGACAGCATGCAGGGTGCACTAGAGATGAAAGAAAGGGCTGTTAAAAGTGTGTGTGAGCCACCATAACCATCTATACTCCAAAGAGAAAGGCAGGGGGAAGAAAAAAGTATGCGAGAGGAGTTTCCTGACATCCGTATAGAGTTGATAGGTCATGAGCATAAGTACTCACAGGCCCTACGAACACACTCCCAGGCTCTTTATGCCCTTTGTATAGAACCATCTGGGTGACATTAGACAAGATGTTGAGTCACAAAAGGAATATTAAACAAGAAGAATTAAATATTACTAGATATTAGCCTCTTTTACCGAATGTTGGCATGCCTCTAAAATTAGACCCAAGATGATATTACAAAATTAAAGTCTATGATACGAGTGCCCCTCAATGGTAGAGCTCTTGGCTAGCATGCACAAGACCCTGGTTCGATTCCCAGCACTGCCAAAATATAAAACAAAAAACATTATAGACGCGTCAAAGGCATAAGCCGTCAATGACTCCTCCTAAAACATCTGAAAGACTATTTTTAAAAATTAGAAGAATCTTTGTAGTTGGAACCAATCACAGTCCTAACTAGAGCTTCAGAGGTCTTTAGATGGAGAAGGGGGAAGGTAGTTCTCTCATCTGCAGAAATGATGACCCTTCCATACCATTTAGCACTTACTTATAGATAGACCTACATCAGAACTCACTGATGAGTCTGAAGCCCTTCTGGCCATGCTCCATCTCGGAACATTTACTGTTTGGTCATTTTCTCAGCTTTCACTGCTGTTTTCATTCGCCAGGTGATTTGGCTTCCCATCTGAGATAGCAGGGCAGCATTTGGCTCTGAGGTCGCCGCAACATCACCCTGACCCATGTCTTCCTCTCTTCCCTACAGATACTTGCCTGAGATCATGAATGATGGGCTGACCAACCAAATCAACAACCCTGAGGTGGAGGTGGACATCACGCGGCCAGACACTTTCATCAGACAGCAGATCATGGCTCTCCGCGTGATGACCAACAAACTGAAGAATGCGTACAATGGCAATGACGTCAACTTCCAAGACACAAGTAAGGAAGCCCTCACAAAGACCAGTGAGCCCCACGGTTAAAGGGCCCTGCAACAGTGCACTCTTAAGTGTTTTTCTCCAAAAGCACGAATATCGTTGATTACATGTCACTCTTCCTTAATCATGATGCTTTCCCAGTCTGAGCTTCCCAATGTACATGTCACCTGACATCATGATTGGTCCCAATAAACGGTCTGTGTGTGTGTGTGTGTGTGTGTGTGTGTGTGTGTGTGTGTGGTATGTGTGTGGGGTGTGTGTGTGTGTGTGTGTGTGTGTGTGTGTGTGTGTGTGTGTGTGTGTGTGTGTGTGTGTGTGTGTGTGTGTGTGTGTGTGTGTGTGTGTGTGTGTGTGTGTGTGTGTGTGTGTGTGTGTGTGTGTGTGTGACAGACAGAGAGAGAGAGAGAGAGAGAGAGAGAGAGAGAGAGAATCATATCCATTTAGCTATATATAGACAAGAGGTCAGCCTTAAATGTCATTCTTTCTCAGGTGTTATCAGCCTTATTTTTTTCCATTTATTTATTTATTATTTATTTATTTGCTTTACATCCATTCACAACCCCTCTCCTCCCAGTCCCCCCACACACACACACACACACACACACACACACACACACACACACTCCCGTGCACCCTCCCTTCACTTCTGAGGGAGGAAGATCCTTCTCGGGAACCAACCCACCCTGTCTTGGCAAAGCTTGGCAGTTGACGTCCCTGCATCCCATTTGCCAGTTTGGACAGCAGCTGAAGCGAGGGCAGTTTCTTTCCCAGTTTGGCACATATAACGCAAACTCCATATTGACGTCCTTCAATGACCACCATCTTCCTTGAAGTGGAATTGAGGCACTTCCAGGAGCAGACCTATCTCATTGTCAAAAAAAAAAAAAAAAGGCCTTTTATCAATCAAACATCTTTAAATGCCATATTCTGTGGGTCTCTGGGGTTTCTGACGTCCATCTGTATGTCTACAGTATATTGGATAGGTGCATGTGGCTTACTTCCAGCTATTTACTACCTGTTCAACCTAGGAAACATTTCTGTAATAAATTAGAATAGTACTAACATGACCATAAGTTTGATTAACTATTAACTTGCATTTCTTAGTTATCCTAAACAGTTTGTAATAGCAATTTTCAAAAGGACTAGAACTTAACAATGCATTTTTAAGAATTTCATGGGCACAATACCTTAAAATTAGTTAATACATAGTGTGATGTATCCAAACATAACCTTAATTTTGTATCACTAAACAAAGATCAATACCAATGTAAGATTTTGGCTAGTTGTAGCTCTATAGTTTAAGAATAGATTCAATAATCCACCATTTATTCCTATTGTTCCTATATTTCTATATCTCACCTTTTTGTTTTCCTTCCCTACCCTCTTTTCCCCCTAACACTGGACAGGAAAGATAGAGGAAAGGAAAGGAAAGATAAAAAATAACCCACTGAGGTGTCCAGTTAGTTGGTATTGTTGTTCTTCCTATGGGGTTGCAATCCCCTTCAGTTCCTTCATTCATTCCCCTAACTCCTCCATTGGGTCCCCACACTTAGTCCGGTGGTTGGCTATGAGCGTCCTCATCTACACTGGTCAGGCTCTGGCACAGCCTCTTGGCTGTGAGCAGGTGCTTCTTGGCATCAGCAACGGTGTTGGGGTTTGGTGTCTGCAGATAGGATGGTTCCCTAGGTGGGGAGGTCTCTGGAGGGCCTTTCCTTCAGTCTCTCAAGGACTAAACCACCAACCAAAGAGCATATATGGAGAGATCCATGGCTTCCTCTCCACATGTAGCAGAGGATGACCTTATCTGGCATCAATGAGAGGGGAGGCCCTTGGTCCTGTGGAGGCTTGATGCCCCAGAGTAGGGGAATGCTAGAGCAGTGAGGCAGGAGTAGGTAGGTGGTTGGGAGAGCACCTTCATGGAGGCAAAGGAGAGGGGTGTGGGATAGGGGGCTCACTGAGGGGAGACCAGGAAAAGGACAACATAAATAAATAAAATAACCAATAAGAAAAGAAAAGAAAAGATAAATAAATAAATAAAGCCGTGAATCTAACCTCCCTAATTTTGTTTCTGCCCTGTCCGATGCCATAACAACTTGTAACCATCTCCCTTAAATGACAGCAAACATCCCCCATACATTGGAGGACCAAAATCCATCCATCCACCTCTTGGGAGTGGGGCATAGTTCTCTGAAATGGTTTCTTGCTATCTTGGGGTAACTTTTTCCTTTGAGGGGACTAAGAACCTGAGATTTGGCCAGTCTTAAGAAAGACAGCTGTGTCATTTGTTGTCCAGTCTCTGCATGTTGAGAAGGTCCAGGACTTGACTGAATTCTTGACTGGAGCAGTCTGTCTTGCTTCAACAACTGGAGTCAGCCGCTCTCTTTGAAGCTGTCCTGGAAGCAGGTTTTGATGAGACAGCTATGAAGGCAGTGTGAGGTTGGACCAAGCAGGATGGAAATAAACATGTCTCAGCATCCCAGCATCCTTCTCAGCATCCTCAAGGTGAATCTTGTCAGGGCCGCTTTTCTGGTTGTTTTTCCTCTGGGAACATATAAGCTTTTAAAAGGTACCACACATTCCCATGCCGACACAACCGTGGAATGTGCGGTGTGCACAGTTCAGTTAGAGGTGATTCTCTGCTCTCTGTTCAAGCCGGTAAGGCATCTGTCTTTCTTTAAAAGTTAGTTCAGATTGCACAGCCCAACTTTAATTTAATGCTCTGTCTATGCCATTGAAAAGGATGGCATGATAAGTCTTGAGAAACCTGTAGCCAACAAGATTTACTGGCTGTGCTTAGCTGAAGTTCTGGCCGGAGACATTTTCATGTCTCAGCCGGTCTCAGAGGTATTCCCACGTCGGAGGCTCAGCATACACTTTGCTTGTCTTGTTCTTTCTCTTTATTTTTTTTTCTTTCTGTCTGAAGACAGACCCTCAGGGGGATCTCCTCCAGTCAAATCCCATTTCCAACAATTTGGATACAGTATACAGCTTTTCTTTTCCTGTTGAAACAAATGCAACTCCTCCCCAACACAACATATTATTTTGCCCTCCATTCTGAGGTTCTTACATTTACAGGCTGATCTGATTCATCTGCCCTTTCTAACCTTCCAGTGCACTTCAGGAGCTGTGTTATCTCTCTCAATGACATCCAACAAATTTAAAAGGCAACCAATCACTGTTTAATCTACCTCCGGGAGATCTCACATCTACCTCCACCCCCTTCTGTTCTGTGACCATTTCCTTTGACGTCTTATTATGTCTTTTCATAATTGCTTGACCTGTAGGAACGTAAGCTGTATCTGCAACGAGTTTCAGGCTATAATGTCTAAAATATGGCTGTACTTTAATGATCACATATGTTGAAGCACTATCAGTTTTAATCTGTAAAGTCATTTCTAAGACGGTGACCATCGCTAATACATGTGAGACCTCAGATTCATCTTTTCTCAGAATTCAAGGCAAAAGTCCACTGGAATTCTGAACATGCATCAACACAGTGTACATATCTAACTTCTCCAAACTCTACAAAATGAAATGCATAATGGACTATATGACATCGTTCTAAGGCAGCATCGATCAGTAGAATCTGGATTCTTTTTTTTTTTTTACTGGATATTTTTTATTTACATTTCAAATGTTATCCCCTTTCCCCCACCCACGCAGTCACCCCTCCCTGCCCTGACCCTCCCCTACACAAGGAGTTCCAGCCTTGGCAGGACCGAGGGCTTCTCCTCCCATTGGTGCCCAACAAGGCCATCCTCTGCTTCATATGCAGTGGGAGCCATGGGTCTGTCTATGTGCAGTTTTTGGATGGTGGTTTAGTCCCTAGGAGCTCTGGTTGGTTGATATGGTTGTTCTTATGGGGTTGCAAGACCCTTCAGCTCCTTCAATCCTTTCTCTAATTCCTCTACTCAACATATTGTACCTCTATGGGTTGCCATTCTAATTCTCGATAACCCCATGGATTTCTCGAATCTAGAACTCCTCTCTCTGATGATACTGTAGGTTCCAGGCTGGACTCCTTCAAAGGTTTCTTATTCTGATCTAAAGAATCCTCTACCCTCGGTTCTGGGACCTGTAACCTAGCATTCCCTCTTCCTTTCCTTATCTAAGCCTGCTTTATTACGATCTCTCTTAAAGAAGATACACAAATTGTTTTCAAACATCATGCCGCACCAGTCCAGTTTGGGCCTCTCAGTCCCACCGCAGCTCCAGCATCTTCCTTCTCAACTTCCGTATGTGTATGTTCGCAGTCTCCCGAGGCCTCTGATGTTTGCAGTCTCCTGAGGCCAGCATGATCACGTTCACAAGGCTACCCCACCGGTCCCACCTTCTGCTGGCCCCGGCCAACCTCTCGGACCTCACAGGCTGGAAGTCACACCTACCTGCCTCATTCTGGGTAGCACTTTTGCATGCTGCATTTTGTTCACCAAGCTCTGAGAAGTTGCTGGGAAGTCCTGTGGCAGGCGGGCATGTATTCCCACTCCCTGTCTGCCTTTCGTAGGCCTCCTTTCTCCCCACTGGCTGGCTTTTCTACTAGTAGGGACTTTTGTTAAAGGCTGCATTTGGCATGGCCTCTCTGCGGTTTCCTATGCCTTTCTCATTCTTTGACTAGAGCGACTCCTTCCCAGTGGCTTTTCCCCAGGCCCATTTCATGGCACAGTTCTTGGGACTCATTTCACCTGTCGGTCATGCCTGAGGTCCCGATTTCCCAGTCACCGGCCTCCACTTGTTCCAGCAGCCAGCCATTCTGCACCTTTGCGGGGTGTGTGTGTGTGTGTGTGTGTGTGTGTGTGTGTGTGTGTGTGTGTGTGTGTGTGTATGTGTAAGGGACCTGCATTTCCACAGTCAGACTCTCCATGGTTTCCCCACTTTTTTTCTTAAAGGGCCAGGCCTCCTGTCTAGCTAGCACACAGCCACACAGCTGCCCGACTTCCGGTCTGGCTCGATGCCTGTCACTTTTAGCCTCACTCCTGAATCTTCTGTTCTGGGCTTGGACTCTATGTCCTGTGTTGGGCATCATATTTAGTTAAAGCCATCTTTAACCTCATGCTTTTCCACCCATCATCTTTGTTTGTAGAAATAACGACTCTGGGACTTAATATATATCATGAATAAATGCCTAGGTCAAAAGTTTTGCTTGCTTCCCAACTGGCCCATAACTTATTTATTCTAGTCTAAGCCATGCCACATGGCTGGTTACCTGGTTTTCACTTTCATGCTACCATCATTCTGTGTCTGGGGCAAATCTCCTGCACCTGACTATCTCCCAGAATCCTCTCTGCCGGATGTCCCGCCTTCTAATCCCATCTCGGCTCATTGGCCATAGGCTTTTCTATTGACACATAAAAAGCTTTCATACATTGCACAAGAGGTTATCTTTAAAAAGATCACACGCTTGCAATAAAAAACGGGGCTTCCAAGTTTGAATTTGGATCTCTTCTTCAGCTATCGTACGGTATGGTGTTCTCTCATGATTCTTGATAGGAGACTCAAATCAGCAAACTCCAATGAAGTCCCAAAAACACAGGGGCAAACAGTGGCATCGATGGATGCTGTGTTAGGCTAAGATGCTGTACAAGTTTCATATTTTGAATTTGTTTGAAATTGTAACATTTTAAAATGAATGGCTTTGTTGGGATGTGACCTGACTGTAAGTAGGGAAGAATCTATACTTTTTTGAGACTCAAATCCCTCCACTACAAAGTCATTATTAAATGCCTTAGAATACTAAAGATGTGAGAGACTCCAGGGACTAAGCCACTACCCAAAGACTATACATGGACTGACCCTGGGCTCCAACCTCATAGGTAGCAATGAATGGCCTAGTAAGAGCACCAGTGGAAGGGGAAGCCCTTGGTCCTGCCAAGACTGAACCCCCAGTGAACGGAATTGTTGGGGGGGGCAGTAATGGGGGGAGGATGGGGAGGGGAACACCCATATAGAGGGGGAGGGGGAGGGGTTAGGGGGATGTTGGCCCGGAAACCGGGAAAGGGAATAACATTCGAAATGTAAATAAGAAATCCTCAAGTTAATATATATATATATGTATAGATAGATAGATAGATAGATAGATAGATAGATAGATAGATAGATAGATAGATGTGAGAGACAAGAGGTGGTAAGAGGGTCTAGCTAGGGGCCTCCTAGGTAACTCCGAGGTCTAGCTAGCTATTGGAGGCTCCTCCGAGGTAACTTATGAAAAAGTTAAATCAGGGTCTTGAGGGTTGTAAGCAGGTTCAGCGCACCATTGTCCTCCCTGCTGAGTTGTACACAGACACAAACCATAAACATTTATACCTGAAGTATTAGAGAAATAGTAAACTGCTAAAGTAATATTATACCTGATTGTTTCCGTGGGGGATCACAAAAACACTGGAAGTGATTCCGTGGACTCTCACCAGTGAACACCGAAATGAAGTGAAGTATATTTGGCGCTTGCCTGAGTGGCTCCAAGACGCATAGATACAGAGGCAAGCGGTTTTGTAGGATTTCTTCGTGGGTGTGTTTGTTTTCTCTTAAGTGTGTAACCCAGGAGAATTGACAGGAAGAGAATGCTTGAGCATCCGTTGTAAAGCTGCCAATGATCCTTAAGTTGCTCCCTGACGCTGAAGATGCCTGTGTACTTGGTTAATGAGACGGAAAGGCACAAGGTACAGGTGGGAGACATTAAGACATCTCAGCCCTGCTACAGTCCTACCGAGCTGTCCCCTACAGGAAGTGTCCCTACAGGAAGTGTCCGGTGTTTTCTTCCAGTTTAAAGAACTCAAGAATTAATTTTCTCAGTACAGGCTAATTTACCACCAGAATGGACTCCGCCACCATCAGACTTCCTGGCTTCATCCCATTATTTCTTCTTGCTTTAGCTAGGGTTCTCCCTTCCTCTTCAGAAGAGACTGTGACATCAGCTTTCAGCCTTCGCCCCTTGCTCCTGTTTCTCACCTCACCCATCCCACCTTCTCCATGTGACAATGCACTGTCTGACGTGGAGTGTAACTCTTCAGATGAATACTGAAGTTCTGTAAGGACTATCCATCCGACAGTGGCTTTATTGCCCTTCTTTCTTCTCTAGTCTGAAGAGACACCATTCTGCAAAACTCAGGGGAAGTCAAGGAGGAAGCAGCCTTTCTCAGTTGCTTCTCTCAAAAGAAAGCAAAAGTCAAGGACAGTGAAGAACATCCCTTGGATCTAACCCAAACACCAAATGTGGCTGTTTTAAGACAGTGCCTAGCTGTGAAAAACTGTCACATGTCATAGCCATCGCTAACTTTATAGCTTGCAACAATTTTTTTTTTAAGTTGCCCATGCTACTCCCATAACACCTGGATTGGTGATTCCCTTTCGAAAAGATTCGGGGCACTGTTTTTCAGAGCCGGAACCTCTCGTCACTGTTTGCTTCCCAAAGTTTTAATATTCTAAGTCACTCTAATAATATCTTTGTAAAGGTTATATTACTCTTTGCTCATGATACCCGTGCTCAGAACAATTCCCTTTGCAATTCTACTATCTCTGAATTTAATTAATGGGCGTTTTTCTCCTTGTAAAGGCCAATAGAGATAAGGCATAGAAATGCTAAGAACCTGGTATAATGTATTCAAATGATCTTATCTGGTATTTAGATGTTCCATTTAGGGGGCGGGAAAAACAGTGCTGAATGTTCTTTCTTACTCCAGGGAACAGTATAAGAATCCCTACCCTACTGTCTGAATCCAAAATGGCCCTGTGTCTCAGGAACAGCCAGACCCAACAGCAGGGCAGGCGTTGAGGAATGTTAAGTTGAACTCACCTAGCAGATGAGAACAGTAACCCTCCTCGGTGTAAAAGTCACCACTTCCTGAGTCTTTTCATATACACTGTCTCCCTTCTCCCCAGAACAGTTCTGAGAAGCCTGGTTACTTTTATCCTTACAGGTGAGGAGAAGGACGCTTGCCGGAGCGATTCACTCCTGTCCACCCACATTAGGAATGGCAGCTTCAGTGTCGCGCCATTTCTGGAAGGAGCAAATATTTTCCACGTGACGTCCTTAGCAGCAATGCTCTTGCCCCTATCTTTTGTCAAATTGTCTCTACACATAGCCTGCAAGGCAAATTTTACCAACCATGGAAGCTGATAGAAGTTGAATCAATTGCTCAAGGCCTGTTGATTGATTTGACAGGATGTATTGAGTGTCTGCTGCACACCAGAGATCAGTGGCTCCTTGGAAAGGAACAGTCTAGGCAAAGACCCTAACTACTCTTTAAAAAAAGATTATATTCTAAGAGAGGATGGACAGTAAACAAGCGAGCAAGCAAATAAACATTACAAGTCCAGGTACTGGGGAGAGCCTTCAGGTAGCGGGCTAAGTGGTCTCTCTCAGGGTGGAAGGAGCTCTTATGAGACCCTGTGCAGATACCCGAAGCCAGAGTTGCTCAGCTCCTTGATGTAAAATTGCTTAGCATTTGCGTGCAACCTGTACACATCTCCCGTATCCCACAGACACACAATAACCTGCGAATTATACCTAATACAATACATCCTCTGTCAATATATTGTTATGCTGCATCTTCATGGAATAAGGGCGTACATCTTGACATAAATACAGTCATAGTAGAGCTACATGTTATGTGGTGCAAGAGAGAAACTGGGAGCTGTGGCACAGAAGCAAGCTTTGGCAGGGCCTGCTCACGGGCAAGCCATTCACAGGGGTTCCACTTAATGTGTGACAAATTCACACTGCTTCTTGAAACTTTCTGGAATTATTTTTTTTTCCTCCGTAGTTGGTTGAAAATGTCATCAAACACGAAGGAAACAACGAAACATGATAATTAGGCAAGCCCGGAGGCATGGCGGGCAGGAGGGGGGGGAGGTACCCTCGGATAAGGTGTGGGCATTGAATCAAACAGGGGATGACAGGCAGCTCTGTCATGGGGCAGGTAATAAAAACATCAGGGCCACACAGACTCTGTCTCAGCTACTCTAGTGTATCTCAGGAACATGAAAACTGCCGCAGACCCCTGGAGGTAGACCAACTGTGTTATAACCTGCGTTATAATCAAACTGTCAGCCTGAACCTCACGTGAAGAGTTCTTACAGTTGCATGATAGGCTCCATGATTATTCCAAACATTCAGAATCTGTTTCTTACGTTTGGGGCCATTCTAAGATTATTCCAAACATTAAAAAAAAAAAGAGTATAGAATCCCATATGTACTTTCTTAAGCAACCAGTTTCCAGGGGCCATACCTAAAGAATACTGGACTGAAGGACTCAACTCATAGGGATGTAAGAGCTTACCCCTGGGTCCTCATGTCTTTGTTGGGGGGAGAGAGGGGATGGGGGAGGCCCATGGTTTTGAAAAAGTCCTGCTTGCTGTTAGGACCAAAAAACACTTTCGATGAGCTCAAAAAAAAAAAAGTCCCTGGGTTAGGACCAGAACGTGGGGGGGTGGGAAGGAGACCAAGCCCAGTGACAGTGTCTGCCTTCTGCAGTGTCCTGCCGCTGTCTCTGCTGTCCTGCCCTCACTGCATGCATTTGTTTTCTGTCTTACTTTAAATGGCCCTTTAAAGATCTTTTTAAAAATGGTGAGTTGCATACACCTTTAACCCCAGCACTCTGGAGACAGTGACAGGAGAAAGGACGATCGTGGGTCTTGGAGCCTGGGTTCCCAAAACGAAGAGAAACCAAAAGTTGCTTCTAAAAAGCATGAGATCTTAAAACAGCAACACTGAAGTACAAAGGAGCAAAGAACAGAATTGTCTTTTAAAGACAGAAATATGAGAGAGAGAGAGAGAGAGAGAGAGAGAGCATGTGTGTAAGAGAGAGTATGTGTGTGAGAGAGAGAAAAGAATGTGTGTGTGTGTCTGTCTGTGTGTGTGTGTATGTGACAGAGAGAGAGAGAGAGGAGAGAGAGAGAGAGAGAGAGAGAGAGATGGGCCCGAGTGGGGGGGGGGGGGGGTGCTGAGAGAGGCCAGAAGATGCCAGATCTCCAAGAACCGAGTTTCAGGTGGATGTGAGCTGCCCGGTGTTGATCCTGGGGAATGAACTGAGGTCCAGGACAAGAGCAGAACTGCTCTCAGCCGCTAAGCCACGTCTCCAGCTCCAGAGCACGATTTCTTAGTCATTTAAATACTAGTCAGCAGATGTGTCTAATGTTACTGTGGTTGAGAGGGCACACGTTACAAGTTTACCCTGAGCAGATACCAATGAATACTGTATCTCAGCTCTGTTTCTGGCCCATCACCAACCTGCCCGGGGAAGAACCAATCTCTGAGGCAGATCGGCAACGCTGTGATGGAGCGATCCTCCCATCCCATCCCAAGAGTCGTGATGCTGTTTGTCGCTCTTCCCAGATAACCGTTCTAACTTTCCTTGTCAATCTGCCCCCACCAGGCGATGAATCCAGTGGCTCAGGCAGTGGCAGTGGCTGCATGGATGATGTGTGCCCCACGGAGTTCGAGTTTGTCACCACCGAGGCCCCTGCAGTGGACCCGGACCGCCGAGAAGAGGATTCTTCGGCCTCAAAGCTCAGCTCCTCCTTGATCTCCTGGTCTCTGGTCTGCGTCGTCTTGGCCCTGCAGAGACTCAACAGATAATCGTGGGCTTTGGTCAAACGAAACTGCGTTTTAGCTCTTCTGTGGCCAACACCCTTCTTTTCTTACACTCTCGGACAATGGACCACGCCACAAAACTCGCCGTTTTCTATGACAAGAGAGCAGTCTTGCCATCTGCGTCCCTTTTTGTTTCCCAAAGAGTACCGGGTGCCAGATGGTCTGCTTCTCTTTCCTTCAGCTATCCGTGGGGACCTCGTGTATTCCAGAGAGAATTCTTACTCAAATCTTTCGTACCAAGAGATTTTTTTCTTACCGTCATTTGCTTTTATGCTGCAAAATTAAAGGAATTTCACATCGTGAGGGGTTTTTTTTGTTTTGTTTTGTTTTGGGATCTTTTTAACAACCCATTTAAAATAGGAAGAAAATGATTTTCCGTTTCAAATCAGGCCAAACCCCAAGACAAATGCATTCTCAACAAGGAAAGGAAAGAGAGAAAATAATAAAGGAACTTTCATCCTATCAGGCTTGGCACTGACAGCCAACTCCTGGGGTGAGCTTTTCTGTGACAAGTGAGGTTTACAAAATGCTTCTGAGGAGAAAGTGTACCATTTTTATGTAGTGGGAATACACTGTTGTCTTGGCCTCTAACCAAACCGATTCGTAGATACTGAAGTAAATTTACGATTATGTCTTTGTATAATCTTATTGCAACTCAACACCTCTCGTCCACCTGCCTGACCCCACCACTCACTGAGAGCAGCATTTTCTGTCCCCTAATGTCTGTCAGTTGTACCCAATTGACACTGATTGTCTTCAGTTTTTCACAGATGCCCCCATCCAATCTCCACTCTCCTAGGTCTTGACTAAAAAAAAAAGAAAAAGAAAAAGAAATCATCTTCCATGGTACAGTCTCTTCTTTCTCCGCCAGACTGACATGAACTAGATGTCTCAGCTCCCGTGTTCCAGACTCCCCCTCCCCAGATAAGGGTTCTCCTACTGATGTGACAATTATCTCCACACATAAGGTTTTGTTATTGACTCTTTGTGTCAATTGGTTTCAGCATCACAAGGGCATTCTCTTACAAAAACAACTCACAACAACAACAACAAAAAAAAAAGTCAAGACAAAAAAAAGAGAGAGAGAGAAAACACTATATATAGTATCGTCATGGAGATTCTTTTCACTTTTTTAGTCTTAGTATGATCATCTATTTTTATATCTATATATATATATAAATCACAGATTTTAACTTCTTAATTCCAAGCTCAGGGTTGACACCTCTTTGTAACAGAACTGTTTTTGTCAACCACCTCCTCTTGTTCTGTGCTGCTCAGAAAACAGACTCCTTAGTGATCTGCGAGCACCAAGAACCAAGAAGGAGAACTTTTTATGTATCTAACTGTCCACTGATGACAAGTTTGCCAGGGCACACCCTGTTCACACGAGTTTGCTTTGCCCCTGGTGCTGCAAACTGTCCTGAGCTCATGGGACAAGCCTGGTGTGCAAGACGTTACTGGTGAAAGAACGTGTGTGTGCAAACAACGTTACTCATGAAAAAGCATTGCTCTCGTGTACAGCACCTTTGGCCTAGGACTTCTACTGGGTACTATAACTGAATGGCCTAAACCAAGGGGCCATTTTTAGAGCCACTGCCTAACCTGTCCACCAAGCCAGGCCCAATGCTTCCCCTGACAGAGAGAAGCAGATTACACCAAACTGGGGTTGTATGAAGACAGTTGGCTAACCATGTTCTTCTTTCTTCCCTTTTATTTTTATTTTTTATTTTTATTTTTGCTTTTATGATGCATCTGGGATAGGGAAAAGAAGTATCTTAAGACACCACAGCATACCGCATGCCAATCACACTTTGACTGACTCATCGACAGTATTGACACATAAATGATATTTGATATTTTTCTATCTCTGTTCTCACCGAAATTAATATTTAGTTATAGATTTAATCATCGTGTCTAGGTAGAACACATGCACTCGTATTAAGGATACTTGAGCACTTTTGAAAGACAGAACGTATAGCATCTGTTACCACTTTATGCCTAATGGAGTAAGAAGCAATGCAGGATTCTGAGAGACTCTGTGGCATCTTCCAATTGCATCCATGTGACATTAACACTTAATCCAGTTCAGAATGGCAGCCCTTCAGAAAACCATCCAGCTGAGGACCCCACTTCGGCTTCTAACCCCCAGTTACATGTGACACATCTCCGTGAAGGAGCAACCATTCACGTTAGGTGGTACGTCGTATGTTCAGAAATCAGTATTGTTTTTATTTTTCCCAATAATTATGGTGCAATACAAACTAAGCCAATGCCGAATCTCCAGGATATTTGAATAATGACTTCTTTTTATGGCTTTAAGCTCCAACTTCCTTCTTAAAATATTTCCGCATTATCTTCTATAAAAGAAATCAGGAGGTCTTGTTTCTTACCGTGCTTTTGCCCCCAAGACGGTTTACATGACATTACATTAATGTGAGCCCATGTTCTGTGCACGCCCATCACACAAACAACATAGAAAGGCCTGTTTTCTTTGTTGCAGCACCTGTATTCTCAAGGGTATGACTACTGACAAGATACAGTGATGCCCGTGAAGCAGGCAGAGCTGAAATGAGGGCAACTGACAAAACCACATCGTTACTCATCTTACACAGACACGGTCAAAATGTTTCACTTGCCCTTCCTGGTCATTGTCATCGCCCATCTTAAGGCTTTTAGACCGATTTGACGTTAAAGGTTTCTTTTTTTTCTGTCCCCCCCCTAAGCCTTTTAGTACAGTTACCCCTTTTCGGTACCTTGGGATCCTCCTCCCAGATTAAGTTTCTCATCCCAGCGTAGTGATAGGAAATGTCTCGATGTTTCCTCGTCATCCATGGCCTGCCCTCGTTTGTGACGACGTCGTCCCCTAAAATCTGTAATCACATCACGACTTGTGTTATGAGTAGAGAGGAAAGGGACCCCCAACATTGGACACTGGGAACGGGTGGGTGACGCTCATAACTGCAAACTCTTAGCTTATCGAAGTGCCTCTATTTACATGTTCCTCGGTTTTAATATGTATTTTTCTAACAGAAATACCAGTCTGTAATTGATGTTTATTATACTCTGTATATGTCACAACAAAGGCTAAGTGGAGGCTAATGTCTTCAGCAGAGAAGAACGAACTGTAAATTGATGAACAAGCCCTGTAGTCCTGGATTGGCAGCCACAAGACAGCTTTCTGTCACTGCAGTGAAGGCCAAGTGGGCACTTTGATTACAGCTGTCACCGACTGTAGCACTAGAAATTCTGATCCCCTTACCCAGGGAGGAAGGTGACATGAGTCACCTGTTTCAAACATAAGGGAGAGAAAGTACTTTGTCTACACTGAAAAACTCTATCCATTGGCGAGCAGTAGTAGTTTCAAAAGGAGCATTCTTTGGATCAAACTCATTGAGCATGTCGTCGGATGCAGATCCATGAAACTTAGTTTACATTCCCTGCTGTAGACATTAGCCTTCCTTAATTATTCTTGCCATTACACATACCTTTCGGCTACAAGCTAAGCACCAACTTTAAATCCTCAAGGAGGAGTAGAACTCAGTGAAACCCTGGCTTGTGAATCTTTCCTCACCTCTCTGCAAGGCTGAGTACCAGGTGGTTTGACTTTAGGTTTCAAATGTTGGCAAATGCAGCATTTGACTTCTCCAAAAGCTTGCAGATACTCACACCCATACTCATTGACTTACAGTCACTACCAGACATTTAAATTCAAAACAAAATTGAGAGCCTTGCTACCTGAAGAGCAATGGAGTCCATCGCTTATCAATCTTCAGTGAGTTCCTCCTTGGTGACGATATTAGCCAGTGCTTGGTTTTAGGCCAATGTATACAAATAGAGTATTGATTTGTACGCATTCTGGAGACTTGCTATGTCATAAAATTTGCCATAGCCCAGACCCAGCTTAGCACGGGCACACTTGGGACTTCACTGACAGTAGAGGGGATACTGAAGTCTTTGGTGTTGCCTTGTAAGAAGGACTTACTTCATGAGTAACACCTTAAGGAGGGTACCACAGTGCAGTCTCTGTGTGCATATACAGAACACATATGCAGGAGAAATGTGTGCACCAATCAAACCTAAAACTTTACGTGACTGTCAAATGACTATTATTTGGGTTAAGATTTTCTTTTTCACTTCTGATTTGGATAGAAAATTGCTATTAATCTTGTATTAAAATAGTTTATAAAAATCTACCGGTGCCCCCTCTCTGTGTTTTCTTAAGGATTGCCGTAGCCTGTGTTCCATATTTGTTGTTGACCGCTCGTTTAGTATGCATGCTTCTAGAATGATGCTAACAAAAACGCTCAACACATACAGAATATTTTATCTCTTTTTTACATATCAATTAAATCAACTGCCAGGAAACAATTAAAATAAAGAATGACAACGAATACACATAAAGTACCTCAGAATTCATGTCACCACTACACAAATAAGATCAGGGGAAAAAATAATAAGATTACCTGTCCAAGGACTAACTGCTTCCAAATAGAGCAAACTGCATTGAGTTTTATATTTTTGAGATGTCCCTGGGCTCTTCTGCATACCGAACATTAAACAGATACCGTATCTCAAGATCCCTTAACAAACATGTCTGAAACTCTCACTTCTCTGCTCACCTTAATGGTGGTGCTGTGTCATGGGTACCCAGGAACCACTGGGTAAAAAGCACATGCTCCTCACTGTAGTTAACCACTATTTTAATAAGTAATACATCATTAATTCTAAGAATATTCTTAAATGAAGGCATCTATATAAACAAAGGTATCAAGAATGTGGCATTTGGCTGTAGGGAACACTACAGTTTAATTCAATTATCACGGTTTTTTTTATCAAACTAAGTGCTTTTTACAAGACAATTTGGGAGCTTTAGAACAAATGCACCTACGAAGATCGCAACGTAACAGATTCAATTTGGAAACAAACTGAAACCAGTGTAATGGGAAAGGAAAATAGCAAATGCACCGCACTTTCCAATAAGTAGCAAGGATGCTATTTGAATAAATAGCCTGGGATAGGAACTGTCAAACACACACATCAAGACGGCCTTCACTCTAAAATTGGCAGTTTATGAAACAGCGGGATTAAAGGTCAAATATCGTTTGTATCTTTAGGGCTAGAAAGGCGGGGCTGCCGGCTGAAGCCTAAGCGAACAAACAGACGTGCATGGCTGATGTGTTGTCAGTTTACTTCTCTGCCATTTATTGGCTGACCTGAACATCATGCAGTCAGACATAGTGTTGGGTCATGTATTAGACACATGGTAAAGCCAGGAGGTATTAAAGCCTCCTTCATAGGCTGCCGAGGGAGCCTGGGCCCTTGTGCACCTTGAAGCCTAAGCAGAGAGAGAACGGGAAAATGTTTTCCCAAGAATTCTCTGGCATAGAGAGAAATAAAGCTTATATGTTGGGTTCGAAGATGCAAAATAACATCTACCTCAAACAAACTTGTCTCTTCAAAGCACCTGTAGGTTTCAGGGGGTGTTGGTTGTTTTAAGAGCATTTTAATTGACTCGGGTCTTAAATGGCTTTTCTTTTTAGGGGGATGGGATGGTCTGTTACCGCGTGCCAGCTACGGTTACAGGGACAGGAGCAGATCACATAGGTTCAGCTCCTAGGCATCTTGCTTCCTACTTGGACTTAAGCGACATAGCCAGCATGAACGTGAGGATTTCAAAGAGTGTGGTGTAGAAGGAGGAGCGGATACTGAAATCTGGTTCCCTAATAGTTTCTTGATTATGTCAATAAAAACAGCAGAAGCCAGTTGCTGGGCGGAGAGAAAAAGGTGGGATTTCTGGGTCCCAGGTAGAAGAGAAGGGGACACAGGGAGGTTTGGGAAATTCAGAGGAGGCAGCAGAACAGAGAGGACACGGCAGACATATAAGCCGCTCAGGGTACCTAGAGTAAGTTACGTATCCTCCGCCACCGGCAGAGGCCAAGAAGGATGGAAAGGCTGGTGTTACATTAGGATGGGAAACGCTTCGCCTAGCCATTGAGTTGTCTGGTCAGTTTTAAAATAACGGATGTCTCTAGTGTTCTCCTTCCGTGGGGATAAAGGGGACAGCCGGTAGTGTGCAAACAGCAGCTCCCAGCGTTTTCAGGAAGGGTGGTTGTTGGCAGCCAGAGGACCAGGCAGCCTTCTTGGGAAAGCACAAGCTGGCAACCGGCAGGGCTGTGTGAGGTAGCGGCATGGCGGCGGCTGTTCTCCGAGCAAGAAAGAGTAAGAGCGTTTATGAAATTACACGCCACGGTGTGAGATGGTATGACCTGACTTAAATGGGAAATTGACCTTGGGAGAGACCTCTCCTTAGATGAGTGGTGCTAAGGAGCCTCCCCTGGGGCTGTGTGAGCTCCTACCTGAGGAAGCAAAGGAACAGCCATGAGCAGATCGAGGGGTGGAGATGACTCTGACAAGAGGTTGGCTACCAACCAGTCCCAAAAGACTATCCAAGAACAACCGAGTCGGGTTTCATAGCCAAAGCCAATGCCTGAGCGCCCGATAAGCCAGGGCCCAGGCAGATCCTAGCTCTGCCCAGCTTCTCTGAGAGCAGCACTCACTAACACCACAAAGCATGGACCAGAAAAACGCGCAGAGATCTGTAGGAACCTCACTGCCGGTGCTCTCTGGCGTGTAAGAATAATACGCTCATTTCTGTACTAAATAAAATGAGATATATGTGCCTGGTCAGACTAAGGAGATCCCGATATGAACCCAGGTTTTTTTAAAACTGGGCAGAAAAACAAATACACATGAAAACAATTTTAGTTTCTTACAGTCTCAGTCGAGATACCAGCCCAGGAGCACTTGGGATCAGCAGCAAGTGTGCAAAATAGCAGCAAATGAACAAAATCCACAGATTTTATGTGCTTGCAGGAGACCTACTGCACTTCGGTCCCGAAACACAGTGCCTTTTAACCACCTTCTGTCTTAATTTTTTTCCTTAATTAAAATCCTAAGTAAATAAACTGCTGGTTCAGCATGCTGCCATGCCTTTGAACATGTCAGTGCTACGAATCAAAGCACGATGCTTGGACAAGTAGAACCTGCATTCCCTTGCCTGTCAATTTGGCCCAGACATCACATGCAGAAAAAGCAAATTACTTAAAGTGTCTTGTCCATCCCAGGAGCTCTGCCTCCTACTCCCCGGCTTACCCATGGTTTATTTACATGATCTAAAGATCAATCTGACCTCAAATAGAAACTTAAATGAATGAGCCGTCTACCACCACAGAAAACTGTCATGGCACCTTTGCAGACCACTGTTTGAGCATCCTGTAAAAGTACTAAGACACCAAAACCATGTCTGTCCAAGTCCTAAAGCTGGTGGCTGTGTCTGTCTTCGTTTCTATTCTCTCCTTGGGACACTCAAACCCTAAGGACTGGACTAGAAGCCACTCTGGTTCCTATGACCCAGTCTCTAAAGTGGAACCGACCCAGCCATTCATCAGTGAGGTCCCAGTCACCAACTCTGAAGCTGACGCTGGCAAGAAAGGCAGGAGAGTTTTCTGACTCATTTCCAGTTGTGAGCTCAAGGATACTGCCCCTGTGTGTAAAAAAAGCGAGATGTCTCACATTATGGTAAGCAACGAAGTTTATGCCAAGACATTATTAAAAGCTTGTTAGTAATGCAGGAATGACGTTAATGTTTTTATTTGTTTCTTTTAAGCACTTCATATAAATTAGCATTTGGAAACTATTTTAATAGAGCCAAAGATAAGCTTGGCATTTGTACACGTGTTTGTTTTTTAAGCATGAAGCTCTTCTATTTGTTTAAAGGAAATCTATAGACCGGGCTGTCTGTATTTGGGCAGAGAGCTTGAATCAGGAAAGATGGGTAAACAAAAGAGGCTTTTTCCAGAAAACACTGACAGCCACTTTCCCACACCGGAAAGCTCACTTCCTCTGGGACAAGGCTGTGAGCACTCTCCTCCTGTGTCTTACAACCTGGTAAGGTTCAACCCCGGATGGCACAGGAAGAGTTAAAAGGAAAACAGAGTTGAAATCTACCCTCCATCCTGGGCATCATCTCTCCAAAGAAAGACAACCGCAGTGAAGCAAATGAATAAAACATACTCACAAAGGAACGTTGATACATTGAGTGAGTATTTCTACTCATAAGGTATAAGTCAGAAGCCAAAGAGTCTCAGACCTTCCCGGACAGTTCTCTACTTCTGCCCCAGTATAATGTTTGACAGGTGTCCTTTACTCGATACTGTTTTTTTTTTTTTTAGCTTAAATGATAAATTATAATCTCTTCTCAAGGCTTAATAACGCTCATTTGCAAGATCACACTATACCCAAGTGCATATGACGGCTCATAGTTTTTCCAGATATTTTCCCAGCTGAGACACATTAGGTAATATTAGTCAAAACTAACCCCAGAGTTCACCCTGCCTGTCTGTTGTGTTGAAAACATTTGGAATTAGAATCTTGAGTCCAAAGCCAACTCTGGCATCATCCGGTATACTATCAATCACTGACCCACAAATGCTTGGCACCAAACATGAGCTTGCTTTCATGCTAAAATGGACAGCACTTAGAACCTGGCCCCAGGGGGCTGGCCTTTCTGCATCAAGGCTATTTTGCCAGGTATGTCTGTGAACAAAGCTCCCAGCAACTGGTGCTTCCCCACTGTTGTGATTTGATTCCATTTGCTGCCGTAGAGAGGATAATTTGAGCCCCGTTTTTTGTTTTTTTTTTTTTATTTCTATTTACCAATCTTAGCAACATCAAACCAATCATAGGCATTTTCTTCCTTCCTCGATTCCTCCCTCTCTTTCTTCTTTTAAGTCACATGCAGGATTGACCTGTGTTTCTGACTAAGCCATAGGTATCGTTGTTCTCCTCTGTCTTGGTGTAGTGTACATGATACATGACATTTGCATCAGATGGTGCCAATCATTTCCTAGGCATTACGGTGACCTCCCATCTTCCCTCCTTCCACCTTCAAAGAGGCAGACAAAATGCAAGGAAATGGCAGGACTACATTTTCCAGCTAGTCCACAACTCAGGAAAATGCACGTTACTACTGTGACCACTCAGTTGCCATTTCTAAAAAGCCACTGGCAACATTTCCCATTGAATCCCTACATTGGAAGGACAAAGCCCTTGTGGTGTTTCTCTTATCACCAGAACTGATGTGTTCACAAGAGAGCAAAATGGGACATAAAGAATACTATTTGCTGATACCCGGCATATAAAAATCACCATTTAATAAAGACATTCAGCCCTCCATGGGAAGCCCAGGACATCCTTCTGCAAGATCACCTAGTCCTGTAGGTTTTCTTGAAAGGATTAATTGGGTACAAATCAGTACATTTGCATGCTCCACAGAGTAGAGACAGAAATTTCTTCTGGAGTTTGTGGTATTAAGTAAGATATGATGTGGAAATTCGCCACAAATACATTGAATTGTTCAGAGCCCTGCACTTGGACATTTGTTTAGGAAGATATGTAATTCAGTAAGATACGTTTCATCAAAGAGAAAATCATAACACCTGCTAGAATATAGCATTAGCAACACTGGGAGATAGCAGTGACGCCCAGGAATGGTGCTAAGTGTAACGTATTCCCCATATGTCAGTTAATTCATCTAAGAATACAACAGTCACCAGGCATGACATGGTCGTCTGTAATCCCAGCACGTAGGTAGCAGAGGCAGGAGGATCTCCTTGAGTTTGAAGTAACAATGCGATAGCTTGGTTATCAGACAGGCAGCTGGAATTAACTGAAACCCAAGTTGCTGGGCTCACCTGGGACGTGAGAATTTTTTTTTTCCCTTTGTTAAATCCTCTGAAGTGGGAAGACCTACGTTCAATCCAGATCGTCTGAGATGTGAGGACGGACCTTTAACCTAGATCTTTTAAGGTGGGAAGACCCACCTTTAATCTGGGCCACGCCTTCTTCTGTCAGCCTATGTAAGGCACATGGAAAAAGGAACCTCTCATTGCCTGCTTGATCTTGACGGCCAGCCTCTTCATTCGTTGCCCTAAGAGCCTGAGACCACCTGTGACAGGCAGCCTCGTGGACTGAACAGCTGCAGTATTATTTGCCCTTGGTAGGCAGCCATTGTTGGACCTAGATCACACACACACACACACACACACACACACACACACACACACACTATGATGTATGTATGTATGTATATGTGTGTGTGTATTTAGATAGATATAGATGGATAGAGATGGATAGAGATAGACATATTCATTCTATAAATTCTCTGTCTCTTGAGAATTCTAATACACCTGACCTACATAATAAACCCAAGCTAACAAGTAATACATATGGAGACCTTGTCTCAATCAATCAACCAATCAATCAACCAATAAATAAATAAATAAGTGTAAAAGTGGAATATTGTTTAAATAAAGGGGATGCGTTGACTATTATTATTCTGATTAGACGAGGAAGCTAAAGCACAGAAAAGCTAAATGTCTGGCCCAAGTCCCTAACAGCTGAACATTGGCGTCCTCATGGTGACAAAGTTGGTAGATCTGGAGGCCAGACGCCCTTCCCTGAGGAGGTACATTCTCTGAGTGAAAGCAGACGGTGTGTTCTCTGCCTGCTAAGAGCAAGTGTAAAGGAAGGAGAGAGTCTACATTGGAACTCACGGTCTCCCTTGTAGGCTCCACTGCAGATGAGGTAGGCAACCCTCAAACTGGTAGCAGCCATGTCATTTGTTCCCATATGTGCGCTAACACTCCCAGAGGTTCTTGTCCACATCCTGAGCTCTGAGGAAGCTACCCTGCTCAGGGAGGAGGCACCCAGAGCCACGTCTGTGGAGCACCAAGGTAAGGTTTTAACCTCCATTCCCCACACTCCATGAAACACAGGGCACCCCACTGACTAATGAGGCTCCATCCCATGTTACGATCTTGATGATACCTAGAAATAAATACCACAGTGGTGTTGTGTTAGCTGTGAATGAGCTCGCACAACCTCGTGACTGTATTACAGGTTTCTCCTGACAGGCGTGTGCCCTGTTTATCATCCCACGGCACACCATGTCAGTAGCAATATTAGCCCAGTGTGGCAATCTCCTAAGCCAAGGTCATTAATTAAATACCATTGCTCCCCATAGGGCTCCTTTGAGCTGCCATGTTGGTGCGCTACTTCAGCTCATGACGTCCCTGGCCAGGCAATAGAGACAGTGCTCAGAGCTCACCGAGTTGTTAGACTGTGAAATGTGTTGTTCTCATCCACAGGGGATGGGGCGAGGCTGTAGGATGCCGCGCTTTGCGTTTGCTTTAATTCATTACGTGTTTCTTGCTGAGTGGGCCTTCCCCACAAATATTGAAGACAGCTGCCTAATGACTCTCTATTAGCACCGGTTCACGTCAGTGGTTGTGCATCATTCCAAAAGTACTTCGTAAATACTTCTGAGTTTGCGTTGCAAAGACGGCAGTCCCACCAGATGTGATACTGTGTTGTTAGACAAAGACAATCTTGAAAGGCTTTCAAGGTAACATTTAAAAAGTAATCCTTTATTAGGTTGCCAAGCGAGATGCCCTGTGACCACTTAAAACACAGGAGAGGTGTGAGTTCACCCTAAGAACATGCTACCAGATGGTGACAGTAATTACCCAGTCTCCGAACCTGAATTGTGTTTACCCCTCCTTTCACCTACAAAGTCGACAACACAGCGTCTGGCTTTTTGAGGGGAGCAGGTCATTTCTGTCTTCCTGCTGGCACAGATATATTAATGAACAGGTGCTTTTTTATTAATAAGTGTAAGACTGGAGTATTCCAGTCTTGCCAGCCTACACTGCCTGTTAGGATCATGAAGAATAAGTGTTCATTTTAATCGGCATTAACTCTTTGGAGCCAGAGAAACAGTTACCCTGGAGTTCATTGTCAGAGCTTCTTGGCTTTTGCTAAGTTATCAGTTATTAAATTCTCTTCGCCTCCTGCTGAAGCTGCCAGGAAACACCCAGAATCTCTAAGAGAGGCATTCTCCTAATCTTGAAATCAGTCGGAAAACTCCTTAGCATCTGTTAAATATCTTTGCCTTCCTAATCTGCTCGAAACTAACATGAGGAGAGTGCTGGAACATTTCTTAATTAAGGGGTAAGAGATGTTAAAGAGGGATTTGATATCACCACAGTGGCAACAATAGGAAATGGAGTTAAACTGAGCACCACTAAGTAAGTCCTAAGACATCTCTTGAGTACCCCTAAGTCCTAAGACAACTCATGTCCCTTTACATGGAGCTAGACGGTATGTGCAGTAATCTTAACCTCGAATTTATGCCTATGCTGTTCGGTTGAAGTGAGTGTGGATAGAGGTGATGATGCTGGAAAGGGGACCCTGGTGGGGGAGGAAGTGGGCACCATGATCTGAAAGGGGAAAGGGGAGTACAGGACAGTGACAAGGACAGCAGCATCAAGCGGAGGAGTTCACAACAATAACGTGTTACAAAAGGGTATAGGGAATCTGCCCCTTGTCACATGACCGAAACACAGCAATAGGGCCTGGGAGTAGGGATGCAATTCTTTCAATCCCTTAAACTAACCTCTGGTCTACATGTCAGCCAGGACAAGAGCTGATCTAATACGCATTAGATTAGCATAGATCTAATCTCCACTCAACCATGCCAACTAGTCACAACCCAGACCCACTTCTTCCTGCCGCGTTTAACTCCAATTCGGAGTCAGCACTAAAATGAGTTCTAGAACTGCCTCTCACACTGTTGTGTCCACCCCCATCTCTGTGAGACCTGTTTTTATGCTTTCACTGTGTCAAAGGACCTGATGAGCATCGGGATTGTCTGAATAATGGGGCTTGCCCTGTCATGCAGATGACTCCATGTTCCCCCACTAGCACTAACCTTGATTCCTCCCTTTCTCGTGTCAGTCCCACCAGCAGCAGATCACAGTACACCATTCCAAACCACACCTGCAGACCATGCTAGCCAAGAAAGTCCACATGCAAGTGGGACTCTCGTGCCTCCCACTTCTAATGAAACTCTGGCATTCGTTTCTCCATTATAGGAGTGGCATGGTTCCTTTGGAAAGGTGTCTGCCCTGCCTTCTGAGAAACAGCATTTTCATCTGTACAACCTTACAGAACAACAAGCATTCGTGTCTTACATCCTAAGACCCTCCTTACAAGTTACCTTAGAGCCCAGCCTTCTTCCTTCACTCCCTTACTCTGTAGGATAGTGTCCAAGGCCTCCCTGAGAGTGCACTGTGCGTGTGGAACTGCCCTCTCCTCCTCTTCCTTTTAAACTTGCCCTTTATCAGTTTAATTTGCAAGTCCTAGTGAGTAAACTTAAAAAAATAAAGGGAATGTTCTTCCTTCACGTACACTGATAAGGATTCTCTGGAATAAGTGTGCCCTGTGCCATCCACGTGATACGTTGTTGATTTTCAGACCAAACTCTGATAGCCTAAAACATTGCACTAACTACTAAATTAAGTGGGCTTTCTGTTACTGTTATTTTGTTGGCGTGTTGTTGTTGTTGTTGTTGTTCTTCTTCTTCTTCTTCTTCTTCTTCTTCTTCTTCTTCTTCTTCTTCTTCTTCTTCTTCTTCTTCTTCTTCCTCTTCTTCTTCTTCTTCTTCTTCTTCTTCTTCTTCTTCTTCTTCTTCTTCTTCTTCTTCTTCTTCTTCTTCTTCTTCTTCTTCTTCTTCTTCTCCTTCTCCTTCTCCTTCTTCTTCTCCTTCTTCTTCTTCTTCTTCTTCTTCTTCTTCTTCTTCTTCCTCTTCTTCTCCCCTTCCCCCTCTGTTGGTAGCCGCCCGTACCAGCTGTTGTCTGTTAGTAGCCGCCCGTACCGCGCCCAACGTAGGGCCAATTTCCTGTGAGTGAGTCAACAGGGCACAGCTGTTGTCCACCCCGAAGGATGCAGTGCGTATGAGCCAAGCACATCACAGCCCTGCTCTCGGGGCATGCAAATTGGGCATTGGGGCTTGCACCAATCGAGTAGCGACACGAGTCTCCTAAACATATATAAGCAGTGCCTTTTCCTCCCTTGGGGTCCCTGTTCAAGAGCGCTGTACAATAAAGGCTTGTTCGCAGAAGCATCCTGTTGCCGCGAGTCATTCTTGCTGGCGAGACGTTGGGGGCGCGATAAGTGGTGCCGAAACCCGGAAACCAACATCGCAGGTGCCGAGGGGACCCTTCAGTGTACTGAAGAGGATTCAGAACTGCGAGAAGGTAAATTAAAAGGTAAGCTTCGAGAGGCATGCCCCTTTTTGGATTTAGTCCTGCCGAGGAGGGATTGTTACTCGTTCTTATAGTGACTGTTGTCTTCTTGCTAGTTGTGTTCTGCTTTGAGAGATATTCCTGCTGATTTCAACGGGCGAGTAAAGCGGATGTAGATAAACGGTATTGCCTGACCCGTAAAGTAAGTGTCTTCTGTATATAAAGAAGCATCATGGGGAATTTGCACTCCTTGGTTACAGCCTTGGGGACTGTTCTTAAAGGACGTGGCTTGAAGGTGTCACCCAAGATGCTCGAAAGTTTTGTTAGCAAGGTGGATCGCTGTGCCCCCTGGTTTGTGTGCTCTGGATCTCTCACCCTTCCAAGCTGGGAGAAATTGAAAGGACACTTAGATCATGAGCAGCAGATCGGGAAGTTGCGGGCTGGTACTATGCTGCTTTGGAAATTGATAAAATCATGCTTGCAGGATCAAAAATGTGAGGACAGGGGCTGGGGATTTAGCTCAGTGGTAGAGCGCTTACCTAGGAAGCGTAAGGCCCTGGGTTCGGTCCCCAGCTCCGAAAAAAACATTCAAGAGAGCATGTCAGAAACGGAGCAGAGTGAGAAATTAGGAGCCTGCAAAAAGAAAAAGGTTACTAAAACAAAAGTGAAAGAGATACAAAAGGCAGAAGAAACGCTGCTGGAGGAAAAAATAGGCGTGCCCCGGAGGACGAAGTACAAGTCATCTGGAGAGGATACTTTGTATCCATTAAAAGAATTAGAAGCCTTAGAACTGGCTGGTAGTGACTCTGAGCAAGAGTTGTCAGAGTCAGAGGAGGAGGAATTAGAGGAAGAGGCAGCCATATATGAGGAAGAAAGATATGGGCCTAGGTGGAGAGCCATTGTGAAGAAATCGAAAGTTATTAATGCCGAGGTGGCCTCCGCTCCCCTGCCTTATACAGAGGGGAAGTGTGCGTACTCTTTCTGTCCGCCTGAAACACAGCGAGCACTCAGGCAAATGTTTCCTGTGTTTGAGGACGATGGCTTTCGTTCTCATCAGCCCCTAGAGCACAAGCAAGTTAAGGGAAAATATCTACTGCTGAGTTAAAACCTTTGTTTGATATATTGGAAGGGGATCCACAATTAACATCCCGCGATCCCTGTCTATGGAGGCTGTAGAGGCCCTCCGAAAGGTGGAGAAGACTCTTTCTGAGGCTCAATTAGTAAGGATACAACCTGATGAACCTCAGGACAGGCTGGGCAGCTTTTATTTCATCCCTACCTTCAGCTTGAGGAAGGACAAATTGAAAGGAAAAGGAACCTCAGATTTCTCTTTTGCCCTTTCTTGCACAGCCGTCATTTTTAGAGGAAGTTACTGATGAATGGGGATGTAATCAGAGTCAGGGGAGTCACTGCAGTTTGCCTGCCGACATTGCCGCTGTCATCCTGCATTGCAAGTCCTTGGTCAAATGGAAACAAGCCTGGGAGCCTCAGCCCTGGAGGCTCTTCTGCTCCACCATCCCAGTGGGTAGGAGGAGCCTCACTGCCGATGTCTAGATCACTGGAGTACGGCTAACCTCACAGAATCTCCACACAACGTTATGCCCACTACAATCTCGTGCACATGGGGCACTGCTAATACCATGCAAGGAACAGCAGGCATGCATATTCTACAGATGACCTCTCATCATAGCTCATATTGCCCCCATCAGACTTTATATTCAAAACTTAAGTTTAAGAAAATGATTTATTAATTAATTGCCAAGAATTTCAAGACGATGATGGCAAAGCAATATAGCAAGTGCATCGGGCGGGTGGAGACTTACGCCCGTCAACTTCTGCCACCAGAGAAAAATACATGAGGTCATTGACAAAAAGAAAAGAAAAAAAGTTTCATTCAGCTAACCTGAGGTTCACCTCTAAAACCAGGTCTCCGAGGTGGTGGAGAGCAGCGGGTTGAGAGTGTAAGTTACGTGTTTGCAGCTTGAACAGAGAACCATGAGGCTGTGCAACTGTAGTCCCACAGTTTCCTCAGAGGGCATGTTGGAAATCACCTACAGACCTTCCCCTTAGCACTCCTAAAGGCCCTCCACTGTCTAACTGCATTGATAACCCAAGGACTTCTGGGGAACATTAACCCTATGTGAACCACAGCACGACCATAAGAGTCATGTCTGTGAAACTAACCCAGACCCCCAGACCCAGCTAAGCTGCAATCCACATGTGGCTTCTAGAATTACTTACAGAGGATACTCACCAGTCTTAGTAATGATGTTTAAGAACTAAGGACCCTCTTCCTAGATAATAGTGAGTCTTTGAAAGAGTAGAGGCATCATTCTGCCTTTGTATTTGTCAGTCATCAAAAAAAAAGCAGCTCTGGACTTAACGGGTTTAACTGGAAACATTGCAGAAATGCATTATAGAGTACATTGAGAACTGAGGTATAGATCAGCTACAGAGAACATGCCTCGTGCATGAGGATCCAAGATCCATCTCCTGCATCACCCATACATGGGTACACTCACACACATGTACACGTACACAGATTCACACACATGCACACTCACACACATGTACACACACACACTCACATATGCACACTCACAAACACATGCATACACACAAATACTCATACACACATTCACATATACACATGCACATACACACACATACACACAGTCAACATGTACTCACACAACATGCACACACTCACACCTTCACACACTCATACTCACATGCACACACATTCACACACATACATATACTCATCACATACATGTACTCACACGCATGTACACATATATTCACACACACATATGCACATGCACACTTGCACACATGTACACACACTCACACATACTGACACTCATGCACATGTACACTCACACACATACACACACACACATGTACTCACATTCACACGTACACATATGCACACATACACACACACACACACACAAACACACACTCACTCATTATAATCCAAGGCCTGAACTTGAGTTCAGAGCCACACAGCAAAACTCCACTCCATGAAACACACATCTTTAGAAAGAGATCAGCAAGATTTTCTAAATCAATGGTGTCCACAGGGAATGACTGGGAGAAAAAGGGAAATCTCCGGTGTGTAAGGCAGAAAGATGTTCAAAGCTAGAAGGTGGGAGTTTAGAGGTAAACAGAACAAGAAAAAGAAGGGAAAGAGCCCAGGCTAGAAGCAGTTGCAGGGGAGCTCTGGGAATGAGGGAGGGTGGAAGATTTCATGGGAGGTGCTGTTATTTGAACCCTGCAGGTGAGGCTGGGAGTTGAAACTTCAGGAAAGAAAGAGAAACAAGAGGAAGAAATTGCCAGAAACTCTGAATACAGATCCTCAGGGGGAATAGCCTCGAGGGTCTGAAACATCAGCCGAAGGCTCTGAAGGGTGGATAAAAGGAAGAGGCAGTGACCAGGGGCCAGGAATGGTTATTAATTGATCGACGTCTTTGCAGATTTGATGACTGCTTCTCCGTTGTTGTGATGAGACGCGCTGCCAAAGGCAACCCAAGGAAGAAAGCATTCGTTTGCCTTAGGGCTCCAGAGTGACGGTTCCTCAGGATGGGAAGTCATGGCAACCGTCTGGGAGAGCAAGAAGGCAGGAACAGGAGACTGGCGGCTAACTTTTTCATTCACACACAGTAAGCTGAGGGGAAGAGAGGATAGAAGTTGAGGTGAGACTATAATTCCTCAAACCCTACTCCCACTAAGGTTCCCTGTTCTTCCCCAATAGCACCACCAGCTGGGGACCAATTATTGAAATACTTGAGAGTTTGGGAGGATGTCTCTCATTCAAACCTCAGGTACTCCTAAAACACTGTGCATCTTCCGTTTCCAATGGGCTGCAGTTATAGATGTGGGTGCTGGAGGACAGACTCTTGAGTGGTCCCTCTGGTCTGGCCCCCACTGCCGTGCCCTCCACTCCAGTGAAGGAAGCCATAATTTGCTTCCAACCAACTGAAAGCTGTGGAAATAAAAGGGCACCGCATCACTACCTGAAATTGTGTTGCGTGAGGTGGAACTGCCTGCATCTCCAGTTCCACTTCATCACTGCCTTCACGTAAGCAAGTTGTCCTGTTGCTAAAGCCAGGTAGTGAGTAAGAGAAGCTCAGACAGGAGACTGCAGCCCTGAGTCAAAAAGGACAAAGAGGCTGAGTCCTGACAGAAACCATGTGATCTCCCACTGGTGACTCAGATAAGACCCAGCCTCTCACTGGGACTTTGACTTCAACCCTCGTTCCGTGCCAGGAATCCAGAAAGGGTTTGTTTTTATCTTGGTTACCCATCAGAACGTGACGGTAAGGCTCTATCGTTGACGACACCACACCGTTGGTCTTTACAGGACATAAAGAAACCCAACTGGGGTTGACTAGTAAGTGTCCTCTCTACCAGCTGGCCTACGCAGTGCCAGAAGCTGTGTTGCTAGGCGAAGAACCAGCATCGCTCTTCCTTAGCTGTGAAGACGCCTAACTCTACCACTGACCTCCCTGCCAAGATGTGCCTTGTAGTCAGAGCTAAGATGGGTGACTCATTTAATACTTACCAGGCAGCCTGTACGTTCCAGGCACGGTTCTGAGCGCTGGGAATGTATAAAGCTCCATCTGTAGGAATTCAGTGTACAACATTGCTCATCTCCCATCTCAAAAGGCAAAGGTAACTGTGCGTGGACCGTCCCAGAAGAGAGAGGATCCGGGAGGACAGCCCGCCGAACCATTTACAATCATGTCTCAGTATTCGTGCCTTTGTACAACGAGAAGTAACAGCGAGGGTGGATAAGTCGCTAGTGACTTTAGTTCAGAAGCGGAAGTCATGCTGAAGAGCACAGAAACCCCCGGGTGACTTTGACTAATTCAAGGAGAAAGCTGAGAACAAAATTTTAGGTTCCTTACTAATATAGCAAATGGGCCATATATTAATTAGCTGGGGGGGAAAAAAAGAGAGAGATGTCATATTTAGACCTCATGGCTGCAGCCTCACTCCTGCCCATTACTTTTGAAAATGGGCTTTTTAATTGGAGTCAAGAGCATGGCTTCCAGGTGTTGTATTGGTAATGCCAATGGCCAATGAGAGGAACAACTCACACCTGCCCTGGCTTTCTAACGGGTTGTCTGGTGCATGAATAATGGCTGAGGAGGGTACAGTCTACTTTGCTCAGTCTCACCCATACAACAGGCTTCACTCAGATCCTTTGTGGCATGATACTTCGTAGCAGAAAATTCAGACTTGGGTTACAGGTTAAGGTCAACCTCATTCAAAGCTAATGAGACAGCTCAGCGGTTACACTGCTTGCTAAGAAACCCAGTTCAGATCCACAGCACTCAGGAAACAAGGAAAATGGAGACAGAAAGGCCCTGGGACTTGCTAGCCTGCCAGTCTAGCCAAACAAGGAGCCCTAGGTTTAGTGAGAGCCATCTCAAAAACGACACTGGAGAGTGAGAGAAAAATAACACCAATATCGACCTATGATCTCCACATACTCATGCATGAGCCAGCATGGCCGCATACACATGTGTACACATACATACATGCAACACACAAGAAGAAGAAGGGGAGGAGGAGGAGGAGGAGGAGGAAGAGGAGGAGGAAGCAGCCTTAGTCAATCCCAGCTCCCAAAAGTGTCTGACAATTCCAGAGACAGTCACTCTCCAAAGAAACTGGAGAGAGAAGCACAACGATAAATAAGTATTTTCCAGAGCTTCAGAAAACTGAAAGTCTTGATGTCACCTCATCCTTTGGCCCAGTTCCTGATGACATTTCATTATGTGTTTTCTATTGTTTTCTTCTACAATGATTCTACTTCTATTTCACTGGTACTAAATCTTCCCCCACTTGACCTCCATTGTCCTGACATACTAAGTTTGTGAAACTTATCGTTGTTGTTTATTTTGATTTCTGTCTGCTTGTTGGTTTTGGCTTCATTTTTGCATTATTTTTCTCTCTAGGATGGCTTGGATCTGAAATGTTTACCAATGTTGCTTGCCAAAGACTAGGTCCCCAAAGCAGCAGCATTCGCAGATGGTATTTGTGTACATGATGGCGTCCTGAGGACTCTCTCTGCTCCGAGGGCTCTCTCCTCAATAGATTGGTTCAATTGACAGTTTCATGATTTGATGGGCCATTGGCAGGTGATAGACACAGGAGATGGAACCTACTTGGAAGATTAAAGAACACACCTTGTTAAACAGCATATGAGTATTGTACTGGCTGGTTTTGTGTGTCAACTTGACCCAGCTGGAGTTATCACAGAGAAAGGAGCCTCCCTTGAGGAAATGCCTCCATGAGACCCAGCTGTAAGGCATTTTCTCAATTAGTGATCAAGGTGGGAGAACCCAGCCCATTGTGGGTGGTGCCATCCCTGGGCTGGTGGTCTTGGGTTCTATAAGAAAGCAACCTGAGCAAGCCAGGGGAAGCAAGCCAGTAAGAAACATCCCTCCATGGCCTCTGCATCAGCTCCTGCTTCCTGACCTGCTTGAGTTCCAGTCCGGAGTTCCTTTGGTGATGAACAGCAATGTGGAAGTGTAAGTTGAATAAACCCTTTCCTCCCCAACTTGCTTCTTGGTCATGATGTTTGTGCGGGAAAAGAAACCCTGAGTAAAACAAGCATCAATGCCAGGCTGGGGAGGGAGATGGCTCAGTCAATAAAGCAGTTACCACACGAGCTTGAGGACCTGAGTTTGGTCACTTTTAAAAGGAAGTCAGTCATGCAGGCATGATGGCGCATATTTGTACTCCCCATGGGAGATGGAGACATGGGTCCCGTTGTGTAGCAGTTTTCTCCTAGATAAAATCCAGGGGCAGGGCGTAGAGACAGGGCCTGGAAGAATTCATTACTATGGGATATTAAAAGGAATGTAAACCAGCAGGATGTTCTAAGAAAAGGTGAGACGTTGCTCTTTGCAGAGAGGCGTCTTGAGCTCAGGAAGTAGACAGCACACTGGTTTCAGGAAATCCCTGAAACTGAAGATTTAGAAGCATCTCCTCCTTTAGCTACATCATGAGCAGTAACTGCTGGTAGGAAGCCTCAGACAGGCCTGGCTTCCTAGAAATGGCTCAGACGGGCTTCTAGGAAAAGCCGAGATGAACTGAGTTGTCTGACAGAGGCTCAGACCAGGTAAGCTTCCTGAAGAGACAGTTCCAACCTGTTGAGCTGCCTACCAGTTGTACAGTACGCTAGATTTCAGTGTACTGGGGTAGGCTTTTGGTAACACTGCTGTCTTTGGCTCATTTCTGTTCCTGTATGCAACCCCTCACCAATATTCCTATGAGTAAACCCACTTCAGTTGACTCCGGTGGTATCTTCACTTCTGTCTGTTCTTGGTTTCCTATTCAGGGTAAGTAGACATTTTTTTCATGTCTGCCTGGAGTTAGTACCATGCAACGATCCCTGTTTCTTTCTAGCCCAAAGCAAAATCAAAAAAGGTAAACTAAGAAAAGGTAGGCTCTGATATCTGAGGTAAGCTTCTTCAGCGCGCCTGAGCCCAGGGCTAGAGTTCCTTATCTCAGAGAAAGAACCAGAAACCGGGGTTCTCTGGTTATACTGGAAAAATAAACAAAATTAGAAATAGGACAGAAGTGCAGTATCATTTGCTTAAAGTTCACTCCCACTGAGCAGTGTACACCCTCCGTCCAGTACTCAAAAGGCAAGAGTTTCCCCGAGGCACCTACCCTGTCTTTCTGCCTGCCTTTTTCTTCAGCAATGGGGAGGTCTTGGCACCCCCTGCAAAACTACCAGAGCTCAGTGCACACTTGAACAGGCAACAACACAGACCCTTCCTTTGTGAATGAAAAGGTTTGCAGGACAGCCTTGTTTGGCCCTTCTTTCATTCTCCATTTCTTTCTTTGTTTTTAAGGTTTATTTGTTTAATTTTTGTTTAGGTGTGTTTGTATAAGCTCTCTTCCAGGAAGACCGGAAGACGGCGTCAGGTTTGCAGAGTTACAGGTGTTGTGGGCCACGGGATGTGGGTACTGGAAACTGAACTCTGTCCTCAGCAAGAGCAGATACTCTTAGCCATGGAACCTTTCCTGCGGCCTCCTGCTCAGCTTTTTTTTCGGCTTCCCATTTGCAATATGATCTGAGAGCCAGCATTTCCCATCTTAATTAGGAAAATTTAAATTACGAAACTAGTTTCACACACCAGGAGCTCCGGAGAGACTTAACAAGTAGTACCGGTGTCTGTCGAGCAATTTCTCTATTTCAGGCTGTTAGAGACTGGTGCGTTTAAGTATGCCAGAATGCAAAACGCCTGGAGACGGGGCCCTTAAAAGATGTGATTCAGTCAAAATGCAACCATTTTCAGGCTTCAGTCTGAACTGACTGGTGCCCTTGTAAGAGGAAACGTAGACCCAGAGAGATAGCAAGGATCTGGCCACGCACAGTGGGAAAGGGATGGGCTCTGAAAGAATGGGCCTGCAAGCCAGGAGAGGCCTCAGGAGAGAGCATGCGTGTTGTGACGTCACCGTTTACAGCCCATCTAATACTCAAGCAATTATTCTATTAGTACCCTTTTGTAGACAAGAAAGAAAACTAAGAAACAAAGCAGTTAGAGATAGAAGTTTTTAAAATATCACACCGTAAGAGGTTGAGCATGGAATCTAATTCCTGAGCCCTGCCTGCCTCCAGAGGCCACACGCTGAAGCACCTCGCACTCCAGTGTCCCTCGTCACAGAGTCCTTCACACTGTATTCACGTATCTTACTTCTCTTCACATCTTATTTAATCTTTTTGTGTAGTGAGGGCGGGGATTACAGTGTCTGGAAAGAAATGAGCAAAGGAGTCAGAACTTCTGTTTCCTCTGTTCTTCGGGGAGTGTATTTATTAGTTAGAATTCGTATGCAGCGGAAGCAACCCCACTCATGCTGCCTTGAATTTTAGAAAGAAAGAGAGGGGGTGAGGGGGAGAGGGAGGAAGAAAGAAAGAAAGAAAGAAAGAAAGAAAGAAAGAAAGAAAGAAAGAAAGAAAGGAAGAAAGGAAGAAAGAAAGAAAGAAAGAAAGAAAGAAAGAAAGAAAGAAAGAAAGAAAGAAAGAAAGAAAGAAAGAAAGAAAGAAAGACCCACTACCCCTTCCCCCTGGTTGCTTGACCTCTCTGAGGCAGACAAAATGGCTCTCTGACCATCCATAGACCTTACCACCCAGAGCTGAGACCAAGTCTTTGGGTGTTCTTCCCAGAAGCCTCAGGGAAGACCCCCTTCCTCCTCAGCTTTCTGTTTCAGATTCCACAGCTGGAACTCTGTGGCCAAGAGCACAGAAACAGAGATAAACAGGTTCTCTAGAGATAAGTAGATTCTTCTGCAGTCTCAGAGCTCTGAGTCTCGGTAGGGGGTGGGGCGTGGGGAGGGGGGCGGTGCTTCCTTAAAGCCGGTTTATAGGTTTCCCGCGGCTGGAGGGTCTGTAGTTAGGGCTCAGGAGGAGTGGCGCTCCTGTTTGGAAGATGAGACATGTGTTAGTAACGGGGTACCTATGTAGTATGCCTAGGACACAGGGTGCCATCCCCAGAACTGAAAGAAAACAGCTCTGGTTGGGGTGCTGAGATGGTTCTGGAACCAGGAGGTAGTGATTGTTGTACAGTGTCGCAGGTGTAGTGTATGCCACTAAATTGTATGCTTAAGATGGTTCAAATGCCAAACGTTATATATTATCACTATTTTTTTTTTTTGGTTCTTTTTTTCGGAGCTGGGGACTGAACCCAGGGCCTTGCGCTTCCTAGGCAAGCGCTCTACCACTGAGCTAAATCCCCAACCCCAATATTATCACTATTTTTAACCACAAAGGTTCTTTTAAAACTTAAGAGAAAAATGTCTTAACTTATTTCACTTTCCCAGAAGCTGAAAAAATCGATATGTCCACCGTTCTGGAGCAAAATGTCCCCAACAAGTCTGGAGGGGCTGCTGAAACCCTAACACAGTGCAGGGTCAATGAGTGTGACAGAAACCTGGCCTCTGTCGGCAGTCAGGAAAAAAGAAAGAAAGAAAGACAGACAGACAGACAACAAACAAACAAACGAAAAATACAGAAAAAAAAGAAAAAATCGCTTAGATTGTGCTGGACGCTAAGGTGAGACACGACTCAGGACACACACCTTCTTCCTGGGAGCCCAGAACCTTATCTTAAACTTCTAAAGAATCCATACGGGGAGACAATTAAGATGAAATCCCTTATTGGTAGATTAGGTGATACTGTCCTAGTGGCATTCAGATTCAGTGCTGGGAGGAAGGATGATGGGGAAAGGCCCTTGCTGAGAGATAGAAACCCCAGCGGCTTAGGCTCTTAAAAGATGCTGTTTATTCCTGCGACTGCACGCAGCTTGGGATATACCCAGCAGCCTCAGCAAATCCAGCCAGCGCTAGATGTTTAGTTTTTGGCTGTGGAAACAGGAATGGGCAGACTGTTCTGTGATAAGAGCCGCTCAGTCACGTCCTCGGCCCAGCAAAGGGAAAACCGAAGTCCAAGGCAGCCACCTAGCTGTCGGGTGAGCTCGCCGGTGAGATCGCGGGACCTCAGGTGTTCTGCGGGATGCGGAGGCAAACAATGGCTTTGCATCCCTTGCCGCAGCAGAGTGACTTTTATCACGCCTGCTTTTGTGTTCAGCTAAGCTGGGGAATGCCAGCTGTGACAGCTCTCAGAAAAAGGAGTGCATTTGCATGTTCCTGGGTTGTAAGAGTCCTTAGAAGAGGTCTGATAATGCTGTCAAGAGCCCGGCAGACAGAGCGGCACCCAGCTGCACCAGATCCTCTCTCGGTGTGGCTGACAGCAAACATTGTAGTCAGCGAGGGATCAAAGAGTTGGGAATATCTCCAGCAAAAGTACCAAAAACACAAAGAAGCCCTTATCTTGCTAAGTAGGCACCGCCGAGAAGGGAAACGTGCAGAAAGAAAGAAAATGATACCGAACCTGTGAGACGTTACAGGCCTCAGACTTGTAAAGACTACTCAAAGGGGAAAAGCAAGCATGCGCTCTGATTCAAGGTTTCGGACTGGGAGAAAGGCCAGGAGTTGGGTGCAGGAGCAGGAAGAGGGGCCATCACAGTCACCAAGGGCAGGGGTAACAAAGCCTGTGGCATTGCTGTTTTCAGTGTTGGCCATTGGCTTCTATAAATAGCTCTGAAAACACACCATGGCTGCCCTGACAAGAATGGAGACATTCGGAAGAGGCACTTGTACCCTTCCCTTTGTATACCAGCCTAAACAGGAGTTCCCAGGAAATTAGAGTCTCCCCAGGAGTATCACACTGAGAGAAGGGAAAGGCCGCGGCCCAAAAGGGAGGCTGTCTCCCAGGGAGAGACACCACACAGTTGTGGCAACCTGTCAGACTGTGGCAGAACACCCGAAAGATGGGCTTGTGTCAGGCGTATCCACTGGACCTCTCGGCTCCTTTTTGAAGGCTGGCCACATTGAATTAATCTTCTTTTTCAGTTTTTCACGATCTCTTTGTTTACTCATTGGCTTATTGAGGGCACACGGCTGAGCATGGCTTGTTCCATCAGCCAAGGCCCAGCCTCGGATCTTTTATAACATCCCCAATACATGGATTCTTTTAGTGGAGCATTTTCCATTGATGGGAAATGCAGGTATGTCTAAACAGGAAGATACGCCAAAAAACAAAACAAAACAAAACAAAAACAAAAAAACAAACAAAAACAAAAACAAAAACAAAAAAACCTTACTAAAGCACACATTGCATCTTACATAATAACAGTGGGAGACTTCAACGCCCCACTCTCATCAATGGACAGATAGATCATGGAAACAGAAACTAAACCGAGACACAGTGAAACTAACAGAAGTTATGAACCAAATGGATTTAACAGATACCTATAGAACATTTAATCCTAAAACAAAAGTATATACCTTCTTCTCAGCACCTCATGTTACCTTCTAAAAAAAATGACCATATAGTCAGTCACAAAGTAGGCCTCAACAGATATAAGAAGATTGAAATAATCCCATGCATGCTATTAGACCACCACGGCCTAAAGCTGGTCTTCAATAACAATAAGGGAAGAACGCCCACATATACGTGGAAGTTGAACAATGCTCTACTCAACGATAACCTGGTCAAGGAAGAAATAAAGAAAGAAATTAAAGACTTTTTAGAATTTAATGAAAATGAAGGTACAACATACCCAAACTTATGGGACACAATGAAAGCTGTGCTAAGAGGAAAACTCATAGCGCTGAGTGCCTGCAGAAAGAAACAGAAAAAAGAGCATATGTCACCAGCTTGACAGCACACCTAAAATCTCTAGAACAAAAAGAAGCAAATACACCCAAGAGGAATAGAAGGCAGGAAATAATCAAATTCAGAGCTGAAATCAACCAAGTAGAAACAAAAAGGACCATAGAAAGAATCAACAGAACCAAAAGTTGGTTCTTGGAGAAAATCAACAAGATAGATAAACCCTTAGCCAGACTAACGAGAGGACACAGAGAGTGTGTCCAAATTAACAAAATCAGAAATGAAAAGGGAGACATAACTACAGATTCAGAGGAAATTCAAAAAATCATCTGATCTTACTATAAAAGCCTATATTCAACAAAACCTGAAAATCTGCAGGAAATGGACAATTTCCTAGACAGATACCAGGTACAGAAGTTAAATCAGGAATAGATAAACCAGTTAAACAACCCCATAACTCCTAATGAAATAGAAGCAGTCATTAAAGGTCTCCCAACAAAAAAGAGCCCAGGTCCAGACAGGTTCAGTGCAGAATTCTATCAGACCTTCATAGAAGGCCTCATACCAATACTATCCAAACTATTCCACAAAACAGAAACAGAAGGAACACTACCCAATTCCTTCTATGAAGCCTTAATTACACTTATACCTAAACCACACAAAGACCCAACAAAGAAAGAAAACTTCAAACCAATTTCCCTTATAAATATCAATGCAAAATTACTCAATAAAATTAGCAAAAACCGAATCCAAGAACACATCAAAACAATCATCCATCATGATTAAGTAGGCTCCATCCCAGGGATGCAGGGATGGCTTAATATACAGAAATCCATCAATGTAATCCACTATATAACAAATTCAAAGGAAAAAAAAAAACACATGATCATCTCATTAGATATGGATAAAGCAATTGATAAAATTCAACACCCCTTCATGATAAAAGTCCTGGAAAGATCAGGAATTCAAGGCCCATATCTAAACATAGTATAGGCAATATACATCAAACTAAATGGAGAGAAACTTGACACAATCCCACTAAAATCAGGGACTAGACAAGGCTGACCACTCTCTCCCTACTTATTCAATATAGTACTCAAAGGCCTAGCCAGAGCAATCAGACAACAAAAGAAGGTTAAAGGGATACAAATTGGGAATGAAGAAATCAAAATATCACTATTTGCAGATAATATGATAGTATACTTCAGTGACCCCAAAAGTTCCGCCAGAGAGCTTTCAGCTGATAAACAACTTCAGAAAAGTGGCCGGATATAAAATTAACTCAAAACAAAAAAGTAGCCTTCCTCTACTCAAAGGATAAACAGGCTGAGAAAGAAATTAGGGAAATGACACCCTTCACAAAAGTCACAAATAATATAGAATTCCTTGGTGTGACTCTAACCAAGCAAGTGAGAGATCTGTATGACAAGAACTTCAAGTCTCTAAAGAAAGAAATTGAAGAAGATCTCAAAAGATGGAAGGATCTCCCATGCTCATGGATTGGCAGGATTAACATAGTAAAACTGGCCATCTTGCCAAAAGCAATCTACAGATTCAATGCAATTCTCATCAAAACGTCAGCTCAATTCTTCACAGAGTTAGAAAGAGCAATTTGAAAATTCATTTGGAATAACAAAAAACCCAGGATATTGAAAACTATTCTCAACAATAAAAGAACTTCTGGGGGAATCACCATCCCAGAACTCAAGCTGTATTACAGAGCAATAGTCATAAAAACTGCATGGTATTGGTACAGAGACAAACAGGTAGACCAATGGAATAAAATTGAAGACCCAGAAATGATCCCACACAGCTATGGTCACTTGATCTTTGACAAAGGAGCTAAACCTATCCAATGAAAAGAAGAAAACATTTTCAACAAATGGTGCTGGGTCAACAGGAGGTCAGCATGTAGAAGAATGCAAATTGACCCATTCTTATCTCCTTGTACAAAGTTCAAGGTCAAGTGCATCAAAGACCTCCACATAAAACCAGATATACTTGAACTAAGAGAAGATAAAGTGGGCACTGGGGAAATTTTCCTTAGAGTTTATGCTCTAAGATCAAGAATCAACAAAGGGACCTCATAAAATTGCAAAGCTTCTGTAAGGCAAAGGACACTATGGTTAGGACAAAACGGCAACCAACAGATTGGGAAAATATCTTTACCAATCCTACATTTGATAGTGGGCTAATATCTAACATTACAAAGAACTCAAGAAGTTAGACTCCAGAGAGTCAAATAATCCTATTAAAAAATGGGATACGGAGCTAAACAAAGAATTCTCCACTGAGGAATACTGAATGCCTGAGAAGCACCTAAAGAAATATTCAACATCCTTAGTCATCAGGGAAAAGTAAATCAAAACATCCCTGAGATTCTACCTCACACCAGTCAGTGCCTAAGACCAAAATCTCAGGTGACAGCAGATGCTGGTGAGGATGTGGAGAAAGAGGAACACTCCTCCATTTTTGGTGGGATTGAAAGATGGTACAACCACTCTGGAAATCAGTCTAATGGTTCCTCAGAAAATTGGACACAGTACTACCTGAGGGCCTAGCTATACCTCTCCTGGGCATATGACCAAAAGATGCTCCAACATATAACAAGGACACATGCTCCACTATGTTCAAAGCAACCTTATTTATAATAGCCAGAAGCTGGAAAGAGCCCAGATGTCCTTCAACAGAGGAATGGATACAGAAAATGTGCTGTGTTTACACAGTGGAGTACTACTCAGCTATTAAAAACAATGACCACATGAAATTCTTAGGCAAGTGGAGGGAACTAGAAAATATCATTCTGAGTGAGGTAACCCAGCCACAAAAGAACACACATGGTATGCATTCACTGATCAGTGGATATTAGCCCAAAAGCTTTGAATACCTAAGAAAAAATTCACAGACCATATGAAGTCCAAGAAGAAGGAAGACCTAAACAAGGGGACACCAATGGAGGAGTTAGAGAAAGGACTAAAGGAGCCAAAGGGGTTTGCAACCCATAGGAAGAACAACAATATCAATCAACCAGACCTCACCAAAGCTCCCAGGCACTAAACCACCAACCAAAGAGTACACATGGAGGGACCCATGGCTCCAGCCACATATGTAGCAGAGGCTGGCATTGTCCAGCATCAATAGGAGGAAAAGTTCTTGGTCCTATGAAGGCTCATTTCCCCAGTGTAGGGTAATTCCAGGGCATTGAGGTTGGAGTGGGTGAGTGGGAGCATCCTCATAGAAACACGGGGAGGGGGAGGGGCTTTGGGAGAGGGGGAAATTTTGAAATGTAAATACATAAAGTATCCAAGAAAAATACAATTAAAAAAAAATAGTGAATGGCAGACTGCTGCTTTGGACAAGAAGCCTTCATCAAATGTGCCAGGTAATTCCATGATTGGATTACAGATAATTAATGGCCCCCCTCCCTCCAAGGGATACTACGTCTTCTGGTAGAATTTAAAGTGTTTAAAACTCAAGTCCCTAATGTTTTGACTTTCACAAAATTTCCCAGAACAAATAGCTGGACTCCCCTGGAAGGAACCGGTGACTAAAAATCTGGCCCTCAGAACTTCACAGACGTGGAGTGGTTGGGATGGTTCGTGTCTGCAGCCAAATCTTCTGGGGCCATCTCTGCTCTCTTTACCAGCTACCTACTGCCTCCTAGGTCCTCTGCACATGACCTGACGTCTTTGTGACCTTAGGTGCAGGTCAAGTGTGCAAAGAGGCCCCTTGTTCCTACCACCAAAACACTAAGAACACCTCCAGTCCGCTTCGGAGACAGCCTGACATTTCCACCGATGTCCGTGAGAAGCGTCTTGGTTTACCATCACTTTGTTCTGTTACTTGGCTTCACTATTAACCACATGGAAACATGGAGTTTGGGGAAACCCGAATCTGTGTTTCCAGGCTATGGTCCCTCACGTTTGGTTCTTTCATAAACTATTTCTCAGCCCCTTCGAGATGAGAGTTGTGTTTTGGGGCAGACAATATTCTTTTAAACCATGTAGCCTGAAGCCATCAGGGTAGGTAATGAGCTTTTACCGCCAGCATCCGGTCCGCCATATTGGTTAGGCGTGAGAAGGGAACTTTCCGGGGAAGGGCGGTTTCTGATATTGCACTTGAGTGCCTAAATCAAATGCTTATTTCTAGTTTCAATTCATTTAGCCACTATCTGTTGTAAAACTCTTCCATTTGTTTCCCTTGAAAATAGTTTCCGTTTGTTCCTTTTGAGATGCCAGAAACCAAACTCAGGGTGCTGCAGCTCCCGCCAGAAGAGCCTTTCGCACCGGGCTGTATATACCCCATCCTCTCCTTATTTTTATCTCGAGACAGGGTCTCTCTACATCGTCTAAACTAAGATTGGACCTGTGGTCCTCCCCACCTCAGCCTTCCAAATAACCTGTATTCTAGGCCTGGATCCTAGTAGGTAGATGGCTGTGTTTCATAGAAAACTCATTTTCTGTGGTATGACACATGACTCTGTAGTAAAGTACCCTTGCTGATCTTGCAGAGGACCAGGTTTCAGTCCCCAGCACCCAAGTGGAGCCTCATAACCGTCTGTAACTTCAGTTCCAGGAGACTCAACACCCTTTTCTGGCTTCTACCGGCACTGCAGACACGCACTATACATGCACACACACAGGCAAAACACCCATGCATACTAAATAAAAGTAAATAAATCTTTAAAAGGAGACTCTTTTCCAATCTTCCGATTCGACACGAATATACAAAGACTGATAACTGAATCATATCCTGTCCATAGTTTCAAGGAGTGAAAGAAATTTCCAGCATCCACCCTAAACTTCGATGGTTTGTGGCCAAATATCTGACCTCAAAAGAGACGGCAATGAAGTGCGAATCATAAAACATTGAATGAAAGTCTTAAAGGATTAATAGAAACTTTTCTTTTGAGAAATGAAGCTCGGGGCTGGAGAAATGGCTCATTGGTTGAGACCACTTCTAGCGACCTGGTTGGGTTCCCAGCACCTACGCGGTGGCTCACAGCCACTGTACGCCACTAAGGCAGAAAAAAACAGTCACACACATAAAAATAAGTAAACGTGAAGTTCTGAGAGCTGCCCAGGAAGCCTTTTCTCTTTGAAATACTGTGCGATTCATCAGTTCCGGCTCCTGAACTCATGTTGAGTCTTCAGGATTCCATACGTACTGCACTCACTCACCAGCGAGTTACACAGGAAAGGACCCGGGGTTGTGGGAACGCTGGGAGAACGGTGTGCAATTTTCAAGTCTACCACAAGAGGGCAGGTCTTGCTTTCCTGTAAACCTGATTCTGTCCACTAGAGATGAATGGTCACTGCAGCATTTGCTAATTCAGAAACAGCCAATGGCACACAAAATAAGTGAGTCATTGGGTGGGTGACTTGGTCAGTGAGGTTGATATTATTGTAAGGAAGAAAAGGAAAAGAAGCCAAGCTCATGCCTTCCTACTTGGCATTGTTTACACATTATACCCCAAAGGTCAGACTTGTGTCTGTGGCAAAAGCCACAAATGGTTCCTGGCTTCTGCCCAGTAACTGTAGCCCTTCTTCTGAAACAACATCCCTATATGGATTGGAATTTTTTTTACCTTTAGCTTTGTTTCGTTTCGTTTTGTTTTAGGACACCTTAACATGCACTCCAGTTCACAGTTTCCCCCAGTGTCATTTTCAAGATCTCATTTAATGCCAATACGTGATTAAGTTCACAGGGGTTGTTTTTTTGCTCCAACTGCCATATAACCAAAGTCAAAGTGTCGTCGGCGCTCTTGTGAGTTACTCTTCTGTAAATTTATCCAATAAACAATGGACATTTTACAGGGGGTGGGGGGAAATGGGCCTGTATTAAACAAACGTAGACCCTTTCCTATGTTGTGATCATTACTTAAGGAATCCATGCCACAAAATTATTTGCCAACATTTACCCTGAGCTAAAAACCATCTAGAGAAGACAAGGCAGGCCTGAGGATATGTGCTTATTTTATATCGGGACTAGACTTTTTATATAGAGAATTTGAGCATCCATAAATCATGTGGTACCCCGAGGGTCAGGGTCCTGGATCTTCCACAGATAGCCAGGGACTTTAGTTACCTTTGTGGAGTTTTCTCTAGTGTGATGGTTTGTATATGCTTGACCCAGGGAGTGGCACTATTAGAAGGTGTGGCCCTGTTGGAGTAGGTGCATCACTGTGGGTTTGGGCTTTAAGACCCTAATCCTAGCTGCCCGGAAGCCAGTCTTCTGCTAGCAGCCTTCAGACGACGATGTAGAACTCTCAGCTCCTCCTGCACCATGCCTGCCTGGATGCCGCTATGTTCCTGCCTTGATGATAATGGACTAAATTTCTGAACCTGAAAGTCAGCCCCAATTAAATGCTGTCCTTATAGGAGTTGCCTTGGTCATGGTGTCTGTTCACAACAGTAAAACCCTAACCAAGACACCTAATGACATTGCTCAGATCCAGCAGCATGAGAACAGCACTGGTTTGCCTGTGTGAGTAGCTTTACCCTCTCGTCCCTTTCACTGGAGCCGGACTTCAGACAGCAAGCGTTGGAAGGCTCCACGGTGATGTGTGTGAAGTTTTAGAGAAGTGAAAAGTAGAAGTCTCAATTTTCTACTTAGTCTCTGTCAGCCATGGCCAAGAGTAGGGAAACTCATCTAGAAAACAAACAAAGCCAAAACGCCCCCTTGTGTCAGATAGCGTGGAGTCAAACTCTACCTCAGGCAGAGGTCACTCACAATCGGAAGGGTAGTAAGCTGTGGTGAAACTTCCTGGCAGGGATATCGTGTTCGATCTAGTTCATATTAAAACACACCCCAGTGAAGTGGAAGCTTCTGGTTGTGTCATGTGATGCAGACTTGAGTCATGTTTGCTGAGGCGAGACCCAGGAACGGAAGCGAGAAGTTTGGAGAGGGTATAAATAGGGCTCGACAGACAGTGAGGGGGCACTTGCATAGCTAACAGTGCAACTCTCGTTGTTCTAGAGTCTTCAATGATCTTCATGCTGAGAGGGGCACGGCAGAGAACGCCTGGCATTCTGGCTGGTTCTGCGATGACCTGTCAAAAACCCTGCACACGAACAAGGATGGAGCCTCCCTTTCCACCTCTACAATAGAGACCCAGTTTTAAAACTCACCCAAGAGCTCAACTGTGCATTCTAGGGCAGATTTTCCAGAAGTACCTATATGTGTACGTGTTTCCATATACGTGTATTGAGTACCCAAAAAATGGAAATGAATGCACACAGCTTAAAAACCAGTAAACATACACACACACACACACACACACACACACACACACACACACACACACACACAGCGCAGAACAACAAGCTGGAAAACATTATTTTTATTTTCCTCTTTAAGTAGTTTTCTCCAGTTTGTTAACACAAGATGAAGCATGTAAGATTTAAAATCATTCGCTGAAACTATTATAATTATTAAATCCTAATCAAGACACACAACAAGGTCCAAGACTTTTGGAACTGGAAGAGAACCGAATTCGCAGAGGGCATCTGTTACTGGACCTAACTCCACCTTGGAATGTCAGCCTCGTGAAAGCATTCTGTGGAGACTGCACTTCCTACACAGTCCTTTCCTTACCCTGAGCTTGTAAGCAGATAAAGTGATTTGTTCCTTTTCCTCAAGGTTGAATGTGCCCCTGTCATTGAGAAGAATACCCTGAAATTCTCAGTGACATTTCCTGAGTTTATTTGCATAATATTCAATATAAGTAAATACCAACGCTTTCCCGTGTGAATTTATCCTACCTTTTGAGTTGGTTAAAAGCATTCCTAATTGATTTATTGTGGGGTTAGGAAATCATATCCCTTTTATGTGGAGTAGAAAAATTAGAAAATTGTTTCTTTAGGAAAAACATAAACTATGATACTTATAAAAAGTTACGCGTGCTCTAGATAAAAGAAGCTAGGTATAAATGACTTCTGTTCATCTCTATTTCTGAACAACTTGCTTCAATAAAATCTTACGCTGATGTGGTATAGGAAAACTCTGATGTGCCTGAAAGGTAAGGTGGTAATAGTTATTTGCCTTATGGAATTATTCATAAATGCTCACCTTTAAAAACCTGATTTCCCATGGTACTTTTAATATATAATTGATTTATACATAACTTTCCACAGCATATCTACCATGCACAATTTTATCTTCATTTTAGTATTTTCCCCTCATTTTAAAAGTAGGAGATTAAAATATACAGCCAAGAACCCTGAACTCAGAGCATAAGCCTTCCAGGCAGGACTGCGCGAATGACACGTTGTTTGGGTTCCGGGAACACTGTGAGTGACAGAATCCTGAGATGTGGGTGTGGCTGTGCCCAAGATGACCTTCCCCAAGGTCAGGAAGGATGCTGGGGTGGTTTCTCTGGGATACTCCTGTAACTTTATGACACTTGGACTTGAATTCTGGTCCAGCTGGCTCTGTCCCTTTTAGCAGTCATTCCATTGCACTGGTTCTGGATAAAGTGTGACTGTTTGTCTCCCACACTCTCCCCCAAACACAGCAGCTCCACAGACCTCCCAACACCCATCATCTTCTTATACATGGCCGTTCCAGCAGACAGGGGGCAAAGCGAGCTCACAGAGAGGCGCTGGGAACTTCAACCCCGTTCCTGAGGTGCATACATCAGATTATAAGGTCAAAATGGATTTTGCCTTAACTTTGTTCCTGTCTGTTTTCCTTTGAGACATACTGCATTCAGGTTGCCCTAGAATTCAGAGCAATCGTGTTCCAGCTTCCGCCTCCAAGGAGTTAGAACTGTAGACATGATCCCCATGGCACCCAGTTTAACTCCTTTTAAAATCCGTTTCCTTGCTTGTGTGTCCACTAGAGGACACTTTTTGCAAGGCAGCAGCTCTCTCTCCCCTTACACCTTGTCTGTGAGGCAGGGTCTCTTTTGTTTCTGCCCTGCACTCCACAGTCTCACTGGCCCCTCAGCTTCTCCCAGACTTTTCCATTTCCGTGTCTCATCTGTCTACAGAGGTGCTGGTACGACAGAGTCGCACTGCTTCGTCCTGTATCTTCCATTGTTTTCGGGATCAAACTTGGGTCATGCGGCTTGCGTGGCAGGTGGCTATTCCCACCTTATGGGTCTCTGGCTTGGCATATCAGTAACATTTAACCTCTCAGAAGAAGGGACCACTGCGATACATTTAATTTTTACGGTTTTGGGGCTTTTGCCCGCATGTGTGTCTGTGTACTGTGTTTGAGTCATGCCTGGAGAGGTGAAAAGAAGGTATCAAAACCCTTGGGACTGAAGTTCCGGGTTTGCGAGTGCCAGGAATTGATCATGGATCTTCTAGAACACAGCCAGTGCTCTTAACCACCAGTTCTCTCCAGGACCAATCATGATAAGCCGAAACACTGTATTAATGATTAATATATTAAGCATTCTTAATTTTCATGATCTGATAGTCTCTTAGTAGAATGTGACCATTTAATTCCAAATTGGCATACTTTGAATAGATGGTTTGCTTTAGAACGATAAGACGTAATTGGCTAGTACGCTTGAATAATTTCCTCTACAGCCAATTCTTACATACCATCCAGTGAACTGTAAAGACAGATCTTTCATTTCAGCATGGGTGAAATGAGACCTCAGGGTCATGGGGCTCTTAGTGAAATGTCTTGTGACCCACCTCCTCCAGCCAGCCAGCCTTCCGGGCAAACATGTGATCCTACATCCATCGACAGGCCTGGATTATATGCTGATGAATGGGGAAACTAGAGTTATTCTCTCATGCGCTTGTTTACCCCATGGAGTCAATATTTATGCAGCTATCGACTCTTGTAGAGCCATCAAGATTGGCAACTTTAAATTTTATAAGCTTCAACCCATTAAGTAGGACTGAAGCTTCATTTATTCATTGGTTATCCCATATGGAAAATGAAGGTTTTTCTTATTTGTCAGGGCCAGAAGGGGAAAATTATGGGAAAAACAAACTCCAAGGCAGATGAGGATGAGGTACCTAGACCAGTCTTCAACTAAAGGGACCGTGGACCGTGAGTAGTGATGACACGCTGCTGTGGCTTGGACACGGTGAGGGTGTTCCACCCTCTCCAGCCTGAATGTGATCCAAGTGTGTGTCCCTCCATGGTCTGAGTGTGTGTCCCTCCATGGTCTGAGTGTGCATTCCTCCACCCCAGACTGAGCATGGTCTGAGTGTGAGACCCACCAGTCCAGGCTGAACACCATCTGGATGTTCTCTCTCCACCCCAGCTTCGTGGATGAGAATCTAACCCCCAACATGAAGAATTAAAAAGACAAAACTGAAACTATTGCTTAAGATGAGGGAAGGTGATTAGGATTCAACAAGGCCATCAGAATAAAGTCCTGACTGAATTCTGTTGAGTTCTATAAAAAGAGGGACAGTGGGCTGACAGACAGACAGACACACACACACCAGACACACACACAGACACAGACACACACAGACACACACACACACACACACACACACACACACACACACACACACACACACACACACACACACAAACACACACACACACACACAAACACAAACACAGACACACGTACATACACACACACACACACACACACACCTTAATTCTTGCCATGTGATGCTCTATGCCACCTTGGGATTCTATCAACAACGCGACCATCAAATTCAGCACCTTGTCCCTGCACTTATAAAACAGCAACTATGGAAAAATTCATTTCTCCAAAAAAACCCTTCTCCTCCTCTTGCGTCACATGTTTCAGTATAACAGTGAAACATCGACAAGCACACGTCCCACACACACTATTTCAGGCAGATATTTTGACTGTTCGTATCCTGCTCTCACAGTGCACTTAGCTGCAAGCTTAAAGGCAAACACTCAATGTTTGTGTTGGTGGTGGTGGTGGAGATGGTGGTGACGGTGGTGGCTGTGCTTTTGGAATAAAAAGAGGCTTAATCAGTATAAGGGCTTTTAATCAAAGGTCACGTAGGACTAGCCACACCTTACTTTGATGACAGTGACAGACCCAAGCATTTTGTCTGCGTGTAATAAGCAAAGTTGGGGGATCAGCATCACTGCTAAGGAGCACATGCTCAAGATTTTCATCGATCCCAAGAAGAGTGAGGGTGCATTTAGTGACTACGTAGGTCAAGCAGGAGAGAGCCTGTTAGGCCTCCTCTGTGTATCTCTTGTTGCTTAGGCCTGTCTCCATTAAGGGTGCATAGCCTTTGCGAAGCCTTCTGTAGTGAAGGAAAGCCAGAAACGCCAAGACTCCAGCAAAACCTCCCAGGATTCCAATGACCACTGAGAGGGTTGTGGTCCAAACTGGAGCTTCTTCCACTGAAATGAGAGTAGACAAGAAGGTTCTGTGGTTACAACTCCGTCAGCCAAACAGTCCGAGAAAATGAAACTATTTCCCGTTCTCACGTACATTTGTTTGCAAAACAAAACAAGCCTTGCTAGAATTTCATCCTCCTTCTTCTCACTGTTCTCAGAGTCACCGCTGTTTTCCAAGGCAGCAGAAAACATTATTTAAATCGGGCTGACTGCATTTAGTAAATCTGTCACAATAGATGTTTAGATGCAGAACAAAACCTCTAAGGAAATGCACACCTGCTTTTGTAATTTAGAAACTCGCTTGTAGACACGAGAGGTAAGATGATCTTTGGGGGAACGGATAAATGAACGACCCTCTCGGTGGGAAATTCTGCTATTGTCTCTACCCGTGTGGAAGATGATAAAGACGTGTAAGAGAGCAGATGGACTCTCCTGACAGAAATGCCAGCAGAGGCAGACCTCTTTGTGTATTTCAAAAGTTGCGAATAAGATCTAAGCCTCTCACATGATTTATCTAATCTGCTCACACTTAATTCCACTCTCCCATGAAGTTAGTGTATTTTTGAAATTCGTTTATGCCTGTGTGACATTTCCTTAAACCACATCAGATGCTGCAGAAGGCTCCAAGCCATCGTATCTTTCAACGCCTAACCCTCACCTAAAGGACAGAGTACCTTCTCAACCTTCTCCAGTCCCAGGGGCCAGAGACCATGACTGTATCCCTCCAAAAGGAGTTTCTTTGTCCTTTCTTGATATGACCCAGCAGAACTTGCTACTACTTATAACTTATTTTTCATTTCATAATATAATATTTTTATTAATATTATATGATGCCAAGTCCAGCATGATCATGGAAGAAACAATGTGACACGGTTCCTACCCCTGGAACACTTTCACAAGTGTTGACAGTTGCTGGTTATGAGCTGTGTGTGTGTGTGTGTATATACAGCTGTTTCTCCTTCAGGAAATGTTCACCCTTCCAAAGTTATCAGGGAATGCTCTCCCTGCCAAGGTTAATGACTCTATGACAATTAGAAGCAGCACCAGTCCAGAAGGCAGGGTGTATCTAATGTCTCAGCAAAAACAGTAAATGCTGAGACCGTCAAGAGAGCCCTTAAGGCTGTGGAAAAGAACTCTGAAAACATGAGTTCAAAAAAATATGTGATTTCTCAACTATGCAAAATATAAGGACACAATATGAATTATATAAGGAGCTTCATGGACCTAAAAGAACAGAGGCAGCTGCACTATGAGCCAACTTGTCAGAAAGATATTAAGAAAAGAGATAAAGAGATCTAGGGAGTAGTAAGAGACAGATCCCATTCAGCTAAGTTTATTGTTTGTGCTTACAAAGGCAGGCAGATTCCTGAGTTCACAGTGGTCAGTCAGGTACAGAAAAAGTTTAGGTCCAGGCCCAGGTGTGGTAGGAATGGTAATTTCAGGACAGGACCCCAACCAGTTAAACTTATTGTCTGTGCTTACAAAGGTAGGCCAATCTCTGAATTCATTTACAGTGTTAAGAAAAAGAAAAAAGAATATGCTTGCTGTCTTTTTCTAAGAATCAGGGGACTGGGGTCATAAGATGCTGACTTGTGGGATAAGTAACCAACTAAATTGATATTAAATAAAGGACAGGGCTTTGGTCTGCAAGAGCTGAGCTATCTGGATAAGCTGTCTAGAGATCTCCAGAGAAAGCTGTCTCAAGCAGAACACAGGGCATCAGCTTGTACCCACAACTTGATTTCCAGTCTTTCTTCTCACCACTCCTGAACATCCCTTCCTTGGGACCACCAGCCAAGCCAAAGCTAATCCTTGGCAATATGAAATATAATTGTATATAAAAATGTAACATTTGATTGATTCTTTGATAGGTTCATGCATAGTGTTTTGGTATTTACCTTCCACCCTTTCTCTTAGCTCCTTCCAGATCCAGTAGAGCATGGTAGACTTATCAGGGTTCACAGCTTTAAGAAAAATGACTCTCTCCTCCATCAAAAGCCATTAACTATCAACAGTGTCTCAGTCATGGGTGGGAGCTTATCAGGTACACCACTCAGTGCTAAACTTATAGACTGTTAATGACTTGACCTTGTACAGTTTTTATATGACCTTGTACAGTTCTTGTGGAGCCCTGTGTGATCTTGTGCTGGTCTTGTGTGATCCTATACAGGTCTCATATGATCTTGTGCCTTGCGTGAGCTCATTGTAACTTCTTAAAACATGGAGTTTTAAACAGGTCTGTTGGCACACACTTTTAATCCCAGCACTTGGGAGACAGAGGCAGGGAGATCTCTGTAAATTTGAAGGCAGCCTGATCTACAAAAAAACATAGCAAGTTGCGGGCTACCCAGAGGAACACGGTGAGAACCAACAAACCATGGATGTTTATTCTGGCATTTCTTTAACGAGACGCCAAAAATGATGGCCTCTGATTGTCCAAATCCTGTTGGCCTTTTTAAAATACGTGTTTAGATTGTGGTAACATACATATAATATAGGCTTTTACCATCATAGCTATTTCTCACGCACTTGGTGGTATTCAAGAACCTTCACATTTGTGTGTGGCTGTCATCACCGTTGTCTATAGAACATTCCTTGTTCTATAAAACTGAGATGTAGTAGCCATCATATGGTGAATCCTAGTCTTCTATAAATGCCCAGTGACTCTCTGCCTAGGCCTTTCCAGTAGAGCAAGGTGTGGAAGCAAAAGGGTTTCCTATTCATTCTGTGAAGATAGAATCATTCAAGTACATAAGGGAAGCATAAGGCCAAGAACAGGCAAGTGAACAGGAGAAACAGCATCCAAGTCCATGAATATGTAAGTGCATGGGAGATCCACGGCGTGTAAAACATTGAGTAGAGACATCTGGTTGGAGTTGAAGAGTAATGGTAGGAAAAGATCGTGTGGCTTTTCAGGGGAGATTAACGGTGTTCCGAGGACAAGCTTGCTGGGCTCTGAATGTGCCATGAAATCTAGTCTGTTCTATTGATCCTCTGGTGTGTCTGGCTTTTAAGGGAACCGGAGCTTCGGAGAAAGCCCCTTCCTGCCCTTTGGGAAGCAAAGGGCAATAAAAGATGGCAGGGAGGAGAGGAGGCGTCAGAGAAGTCTTGGTTCTCTTTTAGTTGAGAGCGCTCTGCTTGCCAACATCTCACAGTCAGGGATCAGGCGGGCAGAGCCAAGTTTCCCTCTCCCAGCCTTCAATTAAGCCACCTGTGCAGTTCCCTGCCCGTCCCTCTCCCTCCTCAGTCTAAGGCACCTGCTCAGCTGCTCGGCATCCATCAGTCCCCTCAACTCCAGCTTCAGATCCATCCTGTACACAGTCTTCCCCGGCCACTCACTGCTTCCTACCCTCAGCCAGAAGAGAATATGCCTCCCCACAATACGTCCACGGGTAAGAGGGCCATCTTAAGATAAAGGCATTTGATGTTCAGCAGACGTCACTTCCTAGTGCCTCCTTAACTGACTAAATGCAGGAACTTGAAAGAAACAAGGCCCGTCAGCTGTGGAAGCAGCGGGAAACTGTACAGACCTGCAAAAGATCGCCTCATCGGCCACCGCTTCCCTGAGGACTCCCTTCCCATAGTTTGCCTTTGTCAAGTCACCTCCCTGTGACTTCTCACTCTTGGTTTAAAGTGGCGTCTAAGCTCCTAAGCCATTGACTTCTCTGGGTCTTCCTTTCTTTCTGTTCTAGGAAGACTCCGGTGTCCCATAAAGAGGAGCATCACATTTCTCCTGTTAATCTTTCCTTTGTCAGTCTGGGTTGCGGAACGCCAGTGAGCCCAGGAGTTAGCAGAGAAGAACACCCCTTACTCACACCCCTCCCCATGCAGAAGTCTACATTTGATGGTCAAACCATCGCCCAGCATGGTTGTTTATCCTCTGGGAAGTTGATAGATTTTAGGCATATTTGGGACTTAATGATGCCTGCTAACTGATTTGTTGATATAAAGAATAAAAGCAGATCAGGGTGCCCGGACCACCCTAATCTATCATTGTGCTTAATCCAAGAGAAAAGAGAAGTTTTTAAATGAATGCCCTCAGCATTCCAAGTCAGTGCCGACAGGAAGCAGTCAGTGCCAAACAGAGGGGAAAACAGAGAGATGCCAAAAGAGTCTCCATGTCAGAGAGCAACATGAGGAGCTCTGGAGTCCCTTTGTCGGCTAAGAGTAAGGGCAGTGACAGCCACGGATGGGAAGAAGCTTCCAGCAGATTCTATTCTGCAGCTTCTCCACAGTTTAAAATATTTCTGTGGTTTTATCTATCCTTTCTCAAGCTTCCCTAAGATTCTGTGAAGAACATGTGACACCCTGGAGTCTGGGCAAAAGAAGAGAGGTATCCGTGCCTACTAATAAAGGTATCCTGGATTTGGAATCGTGACATAACCTCCATGAAGCCCAATCTGTCCTGAAGCTCAATGTCATCCTGGGTAGACCTGTCCATACAGCACTCGTGTAGCCAAGGCTGACTCAAAACACCTGGTGCAGCTGCAAAGTAATTTCACCCTATCAATCAAAGAAACAACGGATGAGTCACTTGGACTTTATTGGTTACATGTGGGGGCAGTTCTCATAGATTTGGTGAGTTAGGCTAAAAAAAAAAAAACTGTGAAATCGGGCAGAAGAGTTGACATTATCTCTGTAGGATGTGTCTTTTAACAACTTACAGTTTCCCTGCGTGGTCTGCAGTTAGTCCCTTTCTGATGTTTAATTGGTAGCTTAATGACTTACCTAGTTAAATCCAGGGTATTCTCAAAATAGCCAATAAACTTAACTCGGCCTGAATGCTTCAATTAACAGTCTTGCTTACATTAAAGGGAAAGAGAGAAAGAAAGCTGTCTTAGCAGCTGACTGAGTCACCCACTTAGAGGCCGTACTCCTTACCTGACAGATCAATGGCATAATTGTAGCCAAGTTGGTCTGCGGTTAAGAAGAGCTCCTCATTGGTCACTGGTGGGAAGAAGGGGACCATGTTATACATCCGATTGTGACCAATGGGTGCCAGCTCCTGAGGCCAGGCATCTGTGGGAGGGTTGTTTTTCCTCAGCCACTCATCAAAGATGGCGTCCGTGAAAGAGTGGAGGACCTGCAAGACAGATGAACATGGTGCTGATCAACTCACCCGACCCCAGCCGTCTCTGCAATGGAAGGCAGTGTTAACGTGGAGCGTGTGTGTGCCTAGCCTAGCCCTGATGATGCGTGCACACACGCAATGACTGGTGGGTTTCAGATGAACCTTGCGATGACATAGGGACCCACCTCCTCAAAGGTATGTAAATCCTTTGACTGAGTGAGTAAGTACGAACTCATGTTGCAAATTCCACACTGGTTTGGAAACATCTAAGACCTTCGGCACATAACCAACCAGAGCTTCCACTACCCAAAGACTATACATGGACTGACCCTGGGCTCCAACCTCATAGGTAGCACTGAATAGCCTAGTAAGAGCACCAGTGGAAGGGGAAGCCTTTGGTCCTGCCAAGACTGAACCCCCAGTGAATGGGATTGTTGGGGGGAGGGCGGTAATGGGGGGAGGATGGGGAGGGGAACACCCATATAGAAGGGGAGGGGGAGGGGTTAGGGGGATGTTGGCCCAGAAACCGGGAAAGGGAATAACAATCGAAATGTAAATAAGAAATACTCAAGTTAATAAAGATGGAGGGAAAAAAGAATAGCAAAAAAAAAAAAAAAAAGGAAAAGAAAAAAGACCTTCGGCACATTGTGCTAATTAGTGCTTCCGGAAGAAAGGAAAATATGATAAATACATATTTTCCTCAAAATATAGATGTTTGAGCCTAGCAGAAAAGAAGAGGTAGCCGTCGCCATTACTGTAAAATTAACGAGCGATAAAAAGGAAATAAAAACACTGAAGGTGGATTTTCGGATTTCGCGTGCCCTTTTCCTACCCATTTTACAAACCTCTTCCTTGAATTCTTAGTATTGCACAGCAATAAAAAGTCTAAAAGTGTATGAATACACAGAACACTCGTTTTTATTTTCTCAGAGAAGCTGTAAAACCCTTTTCAAACACTGCCGTCTTTATATATTTCACAACATCACCAGTGCAGTCCCCATATGCACAGCCCTGATCTTTTTTTAAACAGGGTATAAAAGCAAGAGTTCAGTTGACTTGTTTTTCTTTTTAAACAGGGTGTAAACGTAGTTCAGTAGATTTCACATCTGGCAGTGAGACTTCCTCTTTCGTTCCTAGACTGCAAGGTCGGGATGCTCACGGACAGCATTTGTTCTTCCTCCTATGTCTTAGACGTGGTCAACTCAGGTCACAATGTACGAGCCCCACCTCTCTGGAGGCAGCCATTTTGTCGGGAAGCCCAACTCAGCCACACAGAAAAGCCAACAGCAACAAAGGCTAGCTAAACTCCAGCTGCCCCGGTATCTACCACTATCAGACTCCAAATGCCTTAAGATCATGACCCACCCAGGCTCAGTAAAGCCATTCCAGACTCTCTGCCCAAACTCAGAGGAAATCACAAGAAACGAAATGGTCACACAGGCTTCAAGCTGAAGTGTTGGGCTCATTCTAACACAGTAGTAGATAACCACAGGGAAAGGAGTAAGTCTGAACAGCTCAGGACAGACTCAGACTCGCTCCACCAAGCACAGAGAAAGCTGTTCCTTGAACCCTAGTGTTGGCACTTGGGGTCAAGGATCAGTAAGTTCCAAGATTAGGAGGACATGGATCATGAGTGTTGACCAAGGGGAGCACTGCAAACATCGGGGAGCACTGCAAACATCAGCAGTGGACACCAGCACGTGGCAGTGTGGAGGCAGAGAAGGCAACACAGAACCTATAGCAGCTTCTGTTGAGTCAGAAATGTTAGCAAAGGGTGACTGTCGCTTCAACTATAGCATCCGTGCTATTACCAGCTTAATTTGACACAATGGCTCATAGGAGAGGAATGAAGGGATCCCTATTTTATGGGTGTATGCAGGCTACTGTTCTCCGGCATCATGACTTTGTAGAGCTAGCTAATAAAAAGACGGGCATTTAGGGAGGCCTATGGTACATAATTAGCCCTTATTAAATACAATGATTAATATTGTTAGTGCTTGTTCTGTGTCAAACGCTACCCTAAGAGCTTTATGAATAACAACGTGCTGGAACCTCAGAACAACCTGACTTAATGGCTGCTGCTTTCATTAAGCGCTCAGGCTACTGTGAGGAAGGATTGCACACTGGGTGCCTGAGACGCTGCGAGCTCACGCTCTCCCCGTTCTAGAAGACAGAAATCCAAAGTAAGATGTTGCTGGAGCTGGTTCCTTCCTGGGGTCTTTGCCACTGCTTGGTCATCTTTGCTTTGCCTTCATCTTCATTCATGTGTACTTGCCACGCCCAGACCCCTGGACATCACTTACTAAGGCTTGAATGTCTCTCTGAAACTCATGCTGACGTTCCATTGCCACTGACGGTGAGACTGAGTCTGAATGCCTGGATAGACTACGACTGTGATTACGGGTAGGGGTTGGTTACTATAGGACCAATTTTCTCATTAAAAACAAAACCAAAACCCAGCTTCTCCTGTTTTCTCTCCTTGGTCAGAAACTCCCATGCTGCCCTTCCTCCGCTACCACAATGCTGGGATACAGTGTGAAGGTCCCGGTCAGATGCCAGTGCTGTGCTCTTGGACCTTCTAGCCTTCAGAACCATAACAAAATAAACTTCTACTGTTTACAATTAGTGCAGACTGTAGACTTCTGTTATAGCACGGAAAGCAGGCTAAGGCCCCTTGCATAATGGATAAGGCATATGCCCCTCTATTTCACCTTATCTGAGCTACTTACACAGAAACAAAGTCACTTACTGAGTGATGAAGGATTAGGATTTTAGTATTTCAGTGAGGGAAGGCACGATCTAAACAGAATATAAGATACGAAGCATTAAGAGATTTGTCCAAAAGCAAGATGGAGCAAGAGTTTGTGAACCCAGGATGCCCAACTGTAAAGCCAGAGCTCATTTTACAATAAAATGTTTATGTTGTTTTTAATTCAGTACATGCATGTGTGCCTGAGTGCTGGAAAGTATGTGCATATGTGCTCGTGTGACTACAGAGACAACAGGCCCACTGGAGCTGGGCTCACCAGGCAGCTGTGGACCTGACATGGGTATTAACTCGGGTCTTCTGCAAGACCAGTCTACACGGTAGCTGCCGAGCCATCTCTGCACCTCTGCATCCACCCTCGTCCCTTTGCAGAGGAAGCCAGAATTCTTTCAGTTGGTTTGGTTTGGTTTGGTTTGGTTTGGTTTGGTTTGGTTTGGTTTGGTTTTGGTCGTGTAGCCCTGGCAGTCCTGGAACTCACTCTGCAGACCAGATTGGCCTCCCAAGTTCTGGGATTAAAGGTATGCTAAAGCCAGAGTTCTCAAACCACCTATTTCTTTTCCCATACAATAAATCACCCTGTTCATCAATCACTCGGCTGAGTTTCGAGCCCAACAAGAGCAAATTAGTTTTCAGGAATATCCTCACGTTTGACCAGGATGATGAAGTGTAGAGTTCAACTCAGGAGTTCCTAAGTCAATTGTGAACTTTCACGATCTCTGAGCCAATCCATGTCAGAAATAAAAGTGTGATTAGGAAAAAGACAAGAGAATCTCAAGGCACCAGTAAGATGCAGGGCCAGTGCAGCAAGAGGCTAACAGCTTGTAAAAACGCAGTGAACCCTCCCAGTGCAAAGCATATAATTAAAAAAGCAGACAAAACTCTAAAGCAATTTATCATCAGCAGAGATAAAAGGAAGGAGAAAAACAATAAAAGACAATAGGTTTCATAAGGGCCATAAAACATACAATAAATGCTCGAGTAGGAACAACATACAGAGGACCCAATTTACAGAGCCCAGTAAATGAGGAAGAGCGGCGTGCTGGGAAAGCCTGCAGACTACAGTGAATAGACTGCAAGTGGTAACAGATCCATAGCCACAAAGGGAGACAGTGTAGCCAGTGCAGAAAGCCTCTGTGCTGAAGCTACAGATGCTGCTCTTCCACAAGAAACCTTGTGTTCTTTCTGGGACGCTAATTGTATCTTTGTTGGACACAGTTGAAAATTAACTTGGGCATTATTGCTGTAACGGCCAAATGCTATTTCAGGGTCAGATGTGAGGAGCAAAAGTCAAGTAAAGGACTTTTATTATGGACTTTTATCCACTACCCAGAGACGTAAATGCAGGTTGGTATTAAAATTTAGCATTTAGGAATAACGTGACAAAGTCTTGCTTGGCTCCATTCTGCTTCCTCCTAGGAAAAGAAGGATAGGTTCAAGAAGCAGGGAGGGAACTCCTGAGTCTCCACTCAGAAGCACTGTTGAAGAAAATGGGAGCACATGGCTAAAAACCGTTTTAATGTAATCCTTGCAGGGGAAAGCAATCAATCAGCATGCATTGTTCTCACAGGCAAGAGAATACCACACGAGAATGCAGATGAGGCTAAGGCTACTGCCAAAGGGCTGGAACTGAGCTGGCTATAAATTCCGACTCTTGCCATACAGGAGAATTGAGAAGACTTTCTGCACCTGGAGAAAAGGAATCGCAAACAGCTGAGTCCAGCCGCAAAGAGACGCACACATTAGCAAAGGTCAGCACACTGTGGCCTCCACAGCCCCAACCGCCCAGAAGACACCCCTTATCATCAGAGAGGCTTGTATGATGGTGACATGTTACTGTTGTGGTTCTAGATTCGGAATTCAGAGGTAAAGTCAGATGTGACTGTTTAAAAGTCACAAGGCATACATACATGGACACGGACAAACAGGCACTGCCCTCTAATTTAAAACTTAAGGCGAAAGTTTAAGTCCCTTTTCAAATGTATTTAAGCTGGTGAAGGTGCCTTTAATCCCTTGCCCTGGGGATGCAGAGGCAGCCAAATCTCTGTGAGTTCTGGTCCTCCCAGTCTGCTCTATATATGGAATCCCAGGCCAGTCAGAGCTACATAATACGCTGAGACTCTGTCTTGAAAACAAAACCATATTTAATCAGCTTGCTCTTTCATGGATGACTTTTTTTTTAATTCTTGCCTTTTTCCACCAAGGCACTGAAGCAATGTATGGTCCTGTTTTCACATTTCCTGAAATAAGCCATAGTGTGTGTGTGTGTGAAGTGGTCAGGGGCATCCAGACTTCTACCTGCGTGGCTGAGCTGTGCCCTAGAAACACAATTCAGTCAGGGACAAGAAACAGCTTTGTACAGACTGGATGCATGTGTCCGTCCCTAGCGCATGGCAGATCCCTAACCCTGGCTGTGACAGTTGGAAGCTATAGCCCCCTGCAAGATGGCAGACCATAAGAATGGAGGACTTATGGACAGGATCAGTTCCCTTAGAGAGGACCACGGAGAACACTTTCTCACTTTCTCATTTTCTCACTTTTGTGAAGACAAAGCAACAACAACAACAACAACACAGCCTTCTGTGAACCACGAAGCAGCACCTCACCACACTCTGATGCTTCCCCCTTGACCTTCCTACTTTTCAGAGCAATGAGAAATGAATGTCGATTGGTTGAGCCCAGTCTCTGGTATTTTCTATTTTCGTTACAGCATCCTAAATGAACCAGTGTGCGATTGTAGTAGAAAGAGCATTTGGGCATTAACAGGTGGTAAGACGGCTCAGTGGGTAAGTTCAAACCCCATTAGCCACATTGGAGAAGGAAAGATCTGACTCCAGAAAATTGTCATCTGGCCACTGTACACTACAGGGCACGAGCTTGTGCATGCACGCACAAACACAAAATAGCTAAATAAGTTTTTAAGGCATAGAGTGACTAAGGAAGGGATCCAATGTCAACCTGTGGCCCTCACACTCACCTGCATGAACACACACACAGAGAAGGGAGGGTGGGCATATTTCTCTGTCATTCTGGAGAAGTTTTTTCAGAAAAGAAACACCTCCTGGTTCAATCTGTAGCGTGATGAGACAGACTGGAGAGACTGCTCAGTGGTTCAGAGCGTGCGTTGCTCTTACAGAGAACCGTAGTTCGCTACATAGCATCTCTGTGGTAGCCCACAAGTGCCTGTAGCTACATGGAATGTGACCCCCTCTGTTGACCCCAAAGAACACCAGAATGCATATGGTGTGCAGATATATGTGCAAGCACTCACACATACACATACAAATAAAATAAAAAGTCATCATTAAATTAAATGGATATAATAGTACTATATATGTATCACCATACATATGCTTGGTCCAGGAAGTGACACTATTAGTAGGTGTGGCCTTGTTGAAGGACGTGTGTCACTGCGGGGTGGGCTTTGAGGCTCCTTTGTTCAGGCACCTGCCAGTGTGGAAGAGACTCTCCTCTTGTTTGCCTTGCAATGTCAGTCTCCTGGCTGCTTCTAACCAAGATGTAGAGCTCTCAGTTCCTCCTCCAGCACCATGCCCACCTGGACCCTGCCATGCTTCCAACCATGATAATAATAAACTGAACCTCTGAACCTAGAAGCCAGCCCCAATTAAATGTTGGCCCTTATAAGAGTTACCTTGGCCATGATGTCTCTTCACAGCAATAAAACCCACACTAAGACAATATGGAATATATGTATGCAAATATTTATGCCTATATGCCTATGAATATATTGTATACAATATAAATAGCACATAGAAGAAACTGAACCCTGGAAATTCAGCAGTTAATTCCTTGAGGGGAAAATGTTTATGGTTTTGAAATTTTTGAGCAAACACAAAGATTAGGTACACCAGAGTTCTGCTATTAATGCACCAATTTTCTGAGCGGTGTGGCCAGTTCAGCAAGCATCCTCCTCCGTGAGGGCCTCTCTGAAGAGAGAGCTCTGTGGTACTATGAGGGTCCAGTCTGCCGAGAGCTATCTCCAGGCTGTTTTTTGTTGTGGAATCAGAAAAGCCCTAGGGGACGGAAACTGAAGTTGATGCTACACCATCCTAGATGTGTGCAAAAACTATGGCTTATCAGTCATATTTTATCTGACTGATAAGGAGGAACATCTAATTCAGTCCTTGGTATGGATTAGCTCTCAAAAGTGTCTGTTCGTACTTAGAAAGCCCTATTGTTGAAAAGGCATTTAGCGTCTGCCCATGTAACATCCTCAGACCAGACGGGACTCACAGAGACCTTTGCCTGTGGTGGTTACCCATCCTACCTTCGGCTCTTCCAGATCTTACTCAGACAGGATGCCACTTAAGAGGTAGTGACAGTGTGTCCACTACATTAAACTGCATATTTAAAAAGTGAATGCTGCATTTACAAAGCGTGCACACAGTGAAACCAATGGCCCCATCCTTTCAAAATTATTGAGAGATGCCCTTCCCAACTAGGGTTAATTCTGCTGCTTAGACTGACCTACCAGCACCGAACTGGCTCAGCTATAATGAAAGCCATTGTGGTGGGTTGAACTGTCTCAAAGGCAAAATCGTTGGAAGAATTAGATGGAGAAATTGTGTGAGTGGGGAACCTTTCCAGCTGATGGGCGTCTGCCTCAGCATCTCGAGTCTTACGTTCTTGTAATGGCTGTTCCTGGTTGTCAACTTGACTATATCCAGAATGAACTACAATCCAGAACTGGAAGGCTCACCTGTGATCCAGATCTTGAGGCTGGGAGATACAAGTTTCTGACCTGGATTTTGGCATGGAGATCTTGAGGCATAGTGGCTATGAATCCCAGGAGACTAAATTAAGGAGATCTCTGAATTCAAGGTTGGCCTGAGACAAAAAAAAGTCACAGATACGAGCAGGTGGTGGTACACACCTTTAATCTGGGTCACACCTTCCGCTGGAGGCCTACATAAGGACATTGGAAGAAGGAAAATTCACTCTTCTTCACCTACATGCATTTACTTGCTAGCACATCTGTTGGATCTATTAGCCTTGTGGGACTGAGCAACTGCTAGATCCTTGGGCTTCCCATTCACAGCTGACCATGGTTGGGGAGTTGGACTGCAGACTGTAAGCCATCATAACCAATTCTCTTACTATACAGAGACATTCCATAAGCTCTGTGACTCTAGAGAACCCTGACTAATACAGTTCTCCAAGTTTCAAACGAGGAGTATGGTTTGGCATAGAGAGGTTAAAACATCATGTCTGTGTTCACACCTATAGAATAGGAACTGTCACTGAATAGATGCTCAATAATAAACAGCTTCTTAATAACAGAAAATAAAACAGAAAACGAGGTTTGGAGGGCAAAGCCCAGGACCCACACTTAGTAGGCCATACTCTAACCTCTGCCCGACCCTAAGAAAAGTCACTACACATGTGACTTGGCCAGACCGGATGTGATGTCAATGAACACACCAGATTCTCATAAACTAAAAATAAATTAGTAAGATGAACAATTTAAATTTGCATGAACCTGCTATTACTTTTTCCGTTAAAAGCCTCAGAAACAGAGGATGTTGTGATTTGTTGACCACTCAGAGAGCAAATCAGTCTCACTAATTCTGGTTCTTTTGAACATTTTTGATTTTTTTTAAAATTATACAGACGTCATAATGAAATGAACACATGGCTCATACAAAAGCAAATGTTAGCAAGATTCGTAAATGTATAGAAAAGATGCAGAGCTTCGTTTACAAGAGAAATTCGAATTAGAACTTCTTCTACCAAATTAGCAAAGAGGAGAAGGCAAGACAGCACAGGGACAAAGAGCGTAAAGTCAAAAGCAGGGCCTAGCAATGACCATGACTGCACCATGCAGGGGTGAGGAGGGACTGTCCTTCAGTCTTTGGGGACAACTCAGGATTTTTATCCAAAGTCCAATGTTTTATCACCCCCTCCCATACAAGGACTCTACTCTGTCTTCTCACCTTACCTGCTCGACATGATATATCTTAATATTGCTGGTAAATGAAAAGATTAGGAACTGTTAACTGCCTGCCGTGACTTCAGTGTGGTTTGTCCTCATCGAGATTCATGTTTAATTTTAATTCCCGGTGTAAAGGTGTTGAGAGGTAGTAGGAACATTAAGTGACTAAGTCATGAGGGACCTATCTCCTGAGTGGCTGACACTCTCTTTCTGGTAGTCAGCCAGTGATTAAGCTGCCTAACAGGACCAGAATCCAACTCCTGTAGTAGCTGTTACTGAAATACATTTGGCTTCCTCAGCTCTTTGTTTCCTCTCTTGAGAAATGCTTTCTTGCTGTCTTCACCATGAGTTGAGGCTACACAAGGTCTTCAAGTCTAGACTGCAGGAGCACACCCATGAGCTATAGTAATCTGTTTTGTACGATTTACCCAACCTCGGGATTTCTGCTATAGTCACACACAGTGGACTGAAGCAGTACTCATCTATGGAAGACTGATTAAATTTTTGATGATAAATCTATACAATAGATCACCCACCAACCAGAATAAGGGGAAAAAGAAAAGTCTTTATTAATGGATGCACGCTGGCATAGAAAAGGAATGGAGAAGGGGAAAAAGGGAGAGGGAGCCTGGGTTGGGGGGGGGGGAGAAAACAGTCTATAGTATATTTTCAATTAGTTGGATGTATAACCTATTTGCTTCTAGGTTTACAAAATATACCTAGAGAGAAATAGTAGCGAGTGGCTGAAAGACAGACGCAATGCTTCATTTAGACAGCTTTCACTGTGAACCTTGTATGTGCATTATTAATTTTAGGATTCAAGATTTTAGGGAGGGTTGGAGGTGCAGTCACGTGGCAGGGCATGTGATTGGCTTACCTGAAGCCCTGGCTTCAATCCCCAGCACCAAATGAAACATTAAGAAACTATGTAACAACGTTATAGTTAAGCGAAACAAGTAGAAATACAATACGTGTCACTAATATACTACAATTGCTACTATATGCAACCTGAAACCTGAAAGGAAGCAAGTATAAAAATTGAAACGTGGGCTAAACAGGTGATTGGGTTGTTCAGAGCGCTTGTTACTCTTGCAGAAGACCTGGGTTCAGTGTTTACAGTGTTCTCGCCCTAACTCCAGCTTTCCAGTGCCCTCTTGTGGTCTCCATGGGCACTGCATGCACATGGTGCAAGTATTAAAAAAGCAAACATAAACACAAATCAAAATTTCACATTTAAAAGCTGAACGTGTAATTACGAGGATTTTAAAGCTTTTTCTTCAGACTGGAGTGATGTCTCAGTGGGTAAAGCACTTGCCACACAGGAGTGAGGACCTGAGTTCAGATCCCCAGGGTCCACATAAACTAGCCGGGTGCCTATGATTCCAGAGAACTTAGAAACAGATGCATGCCAGGGCTCCCAGCCTGTTTAGCTGAGTCAGTGAGCTCCAGATTTAGCGGGAAACCCCGACTCAAATAATAAGTAGAGAACATTGAGACACTTTCTATTAACCTCACACACGTACACACTCACACAGAAGCACCGCGCTCACATCCACCTTACTGCAGTAAAGGACTGTGACCTAAAACAACTTGAGGAGAAACGTTGTTTCAGCTCACACTTGTAGCCCATGGTGAAAAGAAGTCAGGAACTCAAGGCAGCAACTAAGACAGAGAGCATGGAAGAGTGCCGTTTACTAGCTTACTTCTCCAAGCTTGCTCACTTTGTCTTCCCATATTCCCAGGACTACCTGCCCAAGGGTGGCACCACCTATCATGAGCTGAGCCCTCCCACATCAATCATCAACTAAGAAAACGCACCACAGGCTAGCCCACAGGTGAACCTTGAGAAGACTTTTTTTTTTTTACAGTTAAGGTTCCTTCCTCTAATTTATGTCAGGTAACAAAAAGTGTGTGTGTGTGTGTGTGTGTGTGTGTGTGAGAGAGAGAGAGAGAGAGAGAGAGAGAGAGAGAGAGAGAGAGAGAAGATGGTAATGATACTGGCTTTGGAGGCTTAGTCCAGTTAGAATTGCAGCACATTTGATAGAAAACAAACACGTGAACTAGCTATCATTATCTAGTCAACTCACAAACAACTCAAGTGCTTGGAACTCGTTGCATGTACCTTGTAAAAGGGTAACTCTGACGCACAAAAAGATGTCACGTCTCAGCCAAAGGACTTGTACCAAGAAGATGAACATAAGAGGGCTGGCTAAGCTGTGGAGAAAGGTGAACACTTACACTGCTGGTTTAGTAAAGCGATGGTGGAAAATGACAGAATGCATCCTCAAAAATGAGAAGTGGGACCACTGTGTGCTCGTGAACTCCAACACGGGGTTTAGATCTAAAGGGGGTAGGTAGTATGTGAAAGGGCACCCAGTTTCTCACCACGCTCTTCACGATAGCTGACATTGGGAAATAACTTCCGTGTATAAAGACACCATGCCCTTAAATGGTGGTGCCTGGGCTGGGAGCACAGCTCTGTCGGTAGGCTTTATGCCTGTGTGTAGCTCTGGGTCTCATTCCCCAAACCACCACAGAAGTTGTGTCTTGAAAGACAGCATTAGATTAAAAAGTGGTGTAATATATATATATATATATATATATATATATATATATATATGTGTGTGTGTTGTTCAATGGAAGACGGTTATTTTTTTTTAACATAGGGTCTCCTGTAGGCCAGGCCAGCTCTCAAATTTCTATGTTGTCAATGAGGGCCTGGAGTTCCTGAACCTCATGCCTCTAGCTCCTGAGTGTTGAGATTACAGGCGTGTAGCACCCCTCCAGCTTCCGTTCCGTTCTTAAGGATGACAACACTGGTAAGTCTGCCGCATATGCATGGGGTGGGATAAACCTGGTGCAGAGAGACAAACTGCTCAGCCCTTTTCTAAGATGCTTCCGGGAAAAGTATCCTGACGCTCTGGGCAGAATATCACGATCCTAGCACAACCTCTTTCTCAGCCTCAAACTTGAATTTTTACAGTGTATTGGTTTCCCCAGGGGTCCTCAGCTTCCCTGTGGCCTAACCTCATTCTCCATGATAAATGTGTGGATTTGCTGCAACTCGTAAGAATTATTAGAATTTCAGACATTGTTTCAGAGGGCTTTCCCCCCCTCCTTCCTAACATTCTGCCTTCTCTTCCTTCTTATTGCGATCCTACACAGCGTTATAGTGCTGTTGCTTGTAGAGATTTTACAAAATAATTTTTAATAAAAGCACTATGCAGCACGGTTGCATAAATTGCCTCACAAATATGAAATTCCTGAAGCTATAACTCTGTCAACTAAAATAGTTTAACCTAAATCTCGGGATGCAAAATCATTTAAAGCTCACTTGGCTTCAGCAAAGCTTCTTTGTAAACAGCCTTAAGTAAGTGTGTGTTTTGAAAATGGCGACAGAATGCTGTTCCCTCCTCCTTCAAAGAAAGGCTCTGGCTTGCTGTTTTGCTGTCCTTGTTTTATGGATCTAATAATACAGTATTACTCCCAAAATTTTCAACATGGAAGATATTAAAAGTAACGAAGACGGAGACAACTAAATACATAGTAGCCTTGAACTACATGTAAGCTTCAATGGTTTGTTTTGTTCTTAGTAACAAAGTTCCCAAGTGGGTTCTCACCTAGGACAGGAAAACCATATGACTACAGTCATAGTCCAGAAGCTAAGGTAGAAGGATTATAAGTTCAAGGCCAGCGTGGGGGACATAGTAAGAGCCCCACCCCCTACAGCAAAACAGAAAATAAGAAAGGCAGAAGGAGAGATGAGAAGACAGGGAAAGTGTCCTATGCTGCAAACAAAGAATGCTGCTCCCTTAGGATAAGAGCCAGAAAAGTATTAAAGAGGACAAAGAAAAACTATGAGATCGTAGTACCGGGTTAAATAAGACAAGTGCAAGGTACCACGTGGGCCTACTGTCTGTCTCTCTGCGTGGCTTTACTGGGTGGGATACCACATTCAATCGTTTGTGCGTTATCTGTGGCTGCATTCAGTGCTTCAGTAAGGGATGGGGATACAGCCCGATGTTTGTTGAGCAAGCACTAGAACTCAGGTTCAGCTCCCAGGACTGATTAGAAAATAAAGTAAGGGCAGGAGGCAGGGATGGAGAGAGAGAAGCAGAGGAGGTGGAACGGAGAGAGGGGGCGCTGAGTAATCGAGGCTCTCGGGGCCCAAAAACCCCAGAATTTTGCTATCTGGTCACTTACAGAAAAACGTGACCTGTCCTTGTAGGCAGGGTTCACGAGCTTCCTCAAAAAGATAGCAGGTCTACAAAGAAACTCATTTAGCGCCATTGCTATTATTTCCTTCAGGAGCAGAGCAAGGTTTGTGAAGAGGAAGCTCTTCAACCTGTTACAGAACCTCATGTTCTACTGAGAGCAACTTGAAATACTGACAAGAGAAGCGGTAAAATTGTCCTTACGAGTAGGGATTGTGTGCACAAATGTATGGTCGATGCTGCACACTTTGACAAGACCTCCTTAGAGATATATACTTTCAGATAGGTACCAGATTATCTGGGCATGTGCTGAAGGCTGAAATGGTAGCCAAGGAAATGATCTGAAACATGGAGTCAGAGACCTCAGGCAACCAGCAAGAGGCAGATGGTGTGATGGCTGCTGATGCCTCACAGATGGGCCCCACCTGGTCAGAGGCAGGGACCAACAGTCCACACGGCTGACAACCCCATCAGGCATCATGGCTGTGCAGACCTGAGAGGAGAAGCAGTTTCTAGAAGGAATGATCACCCATCTACTCTTTTGAAGGAGACTCAAGTCTAAGTCAAGTTGCCCCGCTTAGCCCCCAGTTGGCTTAGACTTGAGTGTCTTCTTATCGTGTCACACAGCCTCCCAGGAGCCCACGAAGACAAACTTGTAGAAACTGATGATGCCGTGAGTTGAGCTCATTCACATTCATGTGTTGAAGCTCGAGCTCCACTGATGTATCTACATTCAGAGATGCGACTTCAAAGGAGACTGCTGATGTTTGTTGAGGTCTTAAGGGTGGCCATGATGGGATAGGACTAGTGTCCTTCTAGGAAACAGCACAAGAGAGTTTACTCCAAAGCCAGATCCCACTTCCTGTTTACTGGGCTCCCTGCCTATGGGTGCAATGGGACTGGAGCCCTCTTACTTTCTGCCATGATTTCTCCACCACCATCACCTGTATCCCCTTACACTGTAAGCCAAAATGAGCATTTCTCCCTTCCTGTTGTTTCTTGTCATGCGCCTTGGTCGCAGTGATAAGAAAAGCTAATACAGGAACTTTCATCCAACGCTAATTGTGTTGGTTGTACACTGCTGATCCCCTGCTCAGAGCAGTGGCTTTTGTTCACACTAATAAGTCAGCAGTGTGTTATTACAAAAATCTGAGCAAGCTGAGACACATATATTAATTCAACACAAAGGAAAGGAAAATTCTGGAAGAATCTAAATGCAAAATACTATCAAAAATTTAAAGGACAAAGGGAGATTTTTTTGTGTGTGTTTGTGTGATGGATCCTAAATCATCTACCTAAGGCACACAGCTCTGAAGAAAGCCGGCAAACAAGCAGTGTGATTTGAGAGCCTCCAAAGCAGACACCTTGCTGGAGGTCAGCAGTTGAAAACCGGTATTGCTCTTCTATAAATCTTCTCAGCCAACTTTAATGAGCTGTTCTTCAGAAAGAAAAGCAACCTCAACACCTAGGAGCTGGCCTGGTACTGTCAGCTAGGCCTGGATGTGTTCTCTCAGACAGAAACTACTCCACAGAACATCAGCCACAGACAGGGCCCTCTGACTGTGATGGATCAGGACCAAACCAGTATAACCCTATAGACATGTCTGAGCACAGACAAAATACCCAGTGTCCTTTGCTGTCTGCTACAAATGACTGCTGCTGGTGTACCAATAAACAATATCTGCCTTCCTATGGGCAAGTGCTTTCAGTAGTCAATGATAGAATCGCCCTTTCTTCCTGACAGGATTGACCTGGAATGAAACTCCCTGCTTCTCTCTTCACAAAATACCAGGCACCAACCCAAAGCCTAACCACCTTTTCTAATGTCCATTGGCCAGGACTTCTTCAGCATCCTCATTCTCTCCCCGTAAGGAGTTATAACAACTCAATGTGTTTATCTGTGGTAGAAGGAAACAGACACCACATGCCCCAAGCCTTCCTTGGATGCCTGAACCTCAGTTGATAGCAAACCTCACATACACTATACTTTCCCTCTACATGCATACCTATGAGAAAGTGTAACTTAGCAACCAGAAATAATTAACAAACTAATAAAATAAAATAATAATAACAGCGTGCTATCATAAAATCGATATGAATGTGAACTATCAAAATATCTCACATCATATTCATCTTTCCTCTTCTTCCAGGACCATGGTTGGCCATGAGTAACTAAGTCACAGAAAGGGGGGTCTGTTTTATAGCTGTTCCCAGAGGACCATCTATTAGTGAAAGGCATCATGACAGGCAGCTAAATACTATGGCCCCAGATGGTACGATCCCCATTTGAGCTGTCTCCAGAGAACTCCTTGGCCAACATCTTTAAGAACTAGTGTAGCTTGGGATTGTAACATTGATTACCCCATTGCCAAGTATGGTCGAGATTTCATGGTTTGAAGTAATACTGAAATCAGATTTCTCAAAGAAATTCATTGTTCTTGGGGTATCACTGGGACCCTGAGTGGACAGTACCAAGTCTCTCTCATGGCTATCTCCTGTCCTGTCTCTCATGGCTGTGTCTCCTGTCCTGTGTCTCACAGCTGTCTCCTGTCCTGGGTTTTGAATCACTACTGTGGCTGAGAGCATTTGCGCTTCTCATCCAGCCAGCATCCCTCTTTCTCCTTCTTTCTGGCTACCCAAGCCTTTGTTTCCTACAGGCAACAAACAAATGTAGTCTACATGCAGTGCACACTCTTCAACACCTTTCATTCACCAGGGAACATCATTTACAGCTATGCTAATTTATGATATACAGTTTGTTAGATTACTAACATAATTCTGCTAACTTGTAAACTCCCCTCTGGACTGTAAACCCCTGGTTAAGTTTATCTAAATCCAACCATCCCTAAAGAATTGGTTCCTGAGTAGGGTCTTCATTTGCTACCTGGCCACATGTCCCGTGTAGATTAAAATCAATGTATATAGGTAGAGAACAAAACGTCACCAAACCTTCGCTGCAAAGTCAACACATCCAACATAATACGTAGAAACAGCTTTGTAAGTTCTGAGTCTCTAACATACCACAAAGATAGGGTCGTTGGCAGCTGAGTGTGGCAAGGCATTCGTTCCATTCAGGAAGGAGTGAGCCAAGTTATGAAGGTTCATGACCTGAGAGTCCAATGTTCCGTCTGCTTTGTCAAACCCTTCCAGCGCATTCCTGAGAGAAACCAGAGTGTGGTGACTTCAGTGAAGATCGTCAAAAGTCTCAGCACTACACAGCCATCTTCTCCTCTAAGATTGGACAAGGATAGCAGAGGCTCCGCCACTAATTGACTAAGGGCTCTCTCCCCTCCACCTTTTGTCACAATCTTCTACAAGGGAAGGAACTCAATCAAGGCTGCCCTGAACCTGCCTGGTAACATTGTTCTCTTTGTGAACAATGTAACTATTTATTTCCATTTTCTATACCGTTGAAAGACAAGGACTATGTTTCCTTCACAATGTTACTGCCAGGACTTATTTTCCATCCCCCATATATGACCTGTAATCATAAGAATCAACATAGATTCTTACATTGATATTTCTCAATGAATTAGACTGTCCGCTTGGCTGGAAGACAAGTATCCTTCTAAACATACCCCAGCATTTCTCCTTTCTTCTCTTGTTTCCCTCTCTAGTTCCAAGAAATTCTAAACATTTACTCCCTGCCACAGTGATACTGGAAAGGAAGATTGCCTTGGAAGCATGGAAGGAAATGTTCATGACCTGTTCTCAGAGTTTCCTCCCCAGTAAGAACAGGCTGGGTCCTAACCATGTTATGTTCCTAACTGACTCTCAAACGATGCCAGTGATTATGATGCAAGAGTCACATTTTAAGACCACTCCCAGCTCAAGCCTAGAGAGAAAGCAGTCCGGATTAATAGCATTTTTATCACAAGGAAAAACGAATGCATGCTTCTTTTTAAAACCGTCTTAAAATGTTACCCTTCACCTACTTTTTTTTTGCTCGAATCTTTGAAACAGAATCTCACTGGCTGGCCTGCAAATTACTATGCAGTCCAAGTTGGCCTCAGACTCAGAGATCTGCCGTGCCTCTACCTCCCAAGTGCTGCAATTAAGGCATGCACCATCATGCTTGGCCCTTTGCCTACTTTTGACACCACTCTAAGAACCATGCCCACTTCCAGCGCCAGGTTCAAAGCCTGATACATTCAGCAAAATTCCTGAAATTAGGTTCTGCCTACCCTGTCCCTAGCCCAGTATAAGTTATGTAATTTGTGTGTGGGAGGTTGGGGGCTTGTAGAGAAAGAGAACAAATGCAGTTTGGGTGACCACCTTCTCTTCCGTGGACACCGGGATCATCTTTGTTAGAACCTTGTTTACATACATATTCACGACTACTCTTCTGTGGTGGGAGGAAACTGATGGCTGGTCTTAAAGTATTAGGCCATTATGCTTTGTGATACTTTGAACTAAATCCAAAGAGCTCCCCTGAGAGTCAGACCCCAATAGTAAGATGCGTGACTGATGAGCTTCTAATGTCCGATTTTAGAAAGTAAGAAGAGGATAAGAGTTTGAGCACCGTTGAAGTGTGAGAGTTCATGAGATGCCATGGCTCCTGAGGTAATGCCTGTATGTTTACAGAAATCAGAAGTTAGGATGGCATCAAACAGCCTACTTAGAAGCTGATGAAACTATAGTGTCGGTTAGAGTATATTTCTCAACACCAACCCCTCCTTACCCTGTGTTTTTAAGCCTTTCTCGAGTATTGAGATTTGGAGGTATCGGTCAATACCCGGATTCTTCTGGCCCCACTAATGCAGTGATTCTTGAACCTGTGGGCTGTGATCCCTTTGGCAAACGTCTATCTCCAAAACGTATTCACCTTACAACTCATAACAGTAGCAAAAGTGAAGTTAGGAAGTAGCAACAAAAACAAGTTCATAGTCGGGTGTCTCCTCATCATGAGGAACTGCATTAAAGGGTCTTGGGGTGAGGAGGGGTGGGGAGCACTGCTCTGAGAAGAGGCCATCGCCTACCTGAAGCTGAAGGTTGAGTTCTGGAAGAAGGGAGGACTGTCAAACTCCTGGAGGGACAGGCAGTCTTGCACATTTTTTAAGGTTGGCAATGTCTCGTTATTTCTGCCTACTTTGTTTCTTCTCAGCAAACCTTCGTAGGTGCCATTACACAAGGTAACCCGGCGGTTGTAGTCATCCAAACTAAGATTTGCAAGATTAAAAACAGTATGTCTTAACTTGGTGGATGGTGTCATGAATTTGATCCAGGCAAATCCATGGGGGATCATGGCCATTAGTTACTTCACAGGGTCCAAACTAGGTGTAAAAAACATCGCCCCTAAAGATAATCGTGGACGGAGACATTTCAAAACCTGTGGTCGCCCAAGCAAGAACACGGGAGTAACTGTAATAGTAATTATCGTTCCATTCAAAAGACAGGGACAGGTTTACAGGCAAGGTGCTGACAACTGTAATTGTAATTGAGCTTGGAAAAGTTAAAGGGGTAAAATAGTAGCTTCTATTACACAGCCAGTTTAGAGGGAATATCTGCGTAGAGCTGGGAAAAGCACTTAGGACAACTGGAGACACACAGGAAGCCAAAGAAACAGCTAGAATTATACAAATAAAATGTAGTAATAAAATAGTATTCGAGTCTTAAATACCTTGATTTGATTGTCCTACGTTGGATACACACATGCACACACGGTAATCAATATTATACCCCATATTTGTATAATAAAAATAATACTAGTCCCTATGCTTATTTATATGAATGTATGTACACATGTGTGTGTATGGGTACAAAATCCTGAGGGTCGCATTTCCTTAGCTAGAAGCCGGCAAGTGCCAGCAAGTGCCAGCAAGTGCCAGCAAGTGCCAGCAAGTGCCAGCAAGTGCCAGCAAGTGCCAGCAAGTGCCAGCAAGTGCCAGCAAGCCTCTTCCGCTCCTCCTCCTCGAGCTGGTCCTTGAGATGGGCTTACGGGCCTGCCCGGGAGGCCCAGGTTATCAAGTGTGTGCTGGGATTGAAACTCTGCTCTCACAGTTTCTCATCAAGGACTTTCTTAACCACTGAGCCGGCTCTCTGTGCTGTGAAATAATCATTTTTTTTTAAAAGTGCGAAAGCAAAAAGCACATTAGGAACTGTGTGAAGACAGCTGGAAATGAATAGTTAGGCGTTGGATGTGAGGCGGAGAGGAAGGGTCCACAAGGTCTGCTGCTGGCAGCCTGGAACCTCAGAGGACTGGTGTGTGGATGGAGGTAGATCCTAAAGACATTCGTGCATGGGCCACAAAGAGTGAGGGAAAGAGTGATGCGTAGAAAAGACGAGAACATGCAAAGACGGAAGGTGCCAGGACCCCGACCTCAGCAACCAAGGCCTCCCAGGCACCATTTCCCAGAGCGTTCCAGTGAGAGCCGTCTGTGAGGTAAAGAGTCCCAGAGTCAGACACGTCTGCGTTCCCACAGATGATTGGTAATAAATTCATCTTCATCTAGGGAGGCTAGAAGATGTTCCAAATATTTTTTAAAAAACACACTTTGAACTCAGTGTTCTTTAGACTAACGTGAGCACAGAAACTCCTCATGTCATATGAGTAGACAAAGGCACAGTGCCAATGGCGCTCTGTGGAACTCAGTGAACTTGAGAAAGGGAATCTAGAGCATCAGCTGAGGTCTGACAGAGGGCTTAAGGACATGTACAGAACACAGAAGGTAACTCCTGCGCAGGTCCAGACCCCCCCCTGAACACACATGTACCCCAAGACAGGTCCCTCACCACACACATCCATCCCCGCATAGACCAACACCTCGGAACAACTATGTGCCTACAACCAGTGCTGGCCAGGGAAGTAGGCCCTGAGGTCACTGAATGACATGATATAGGAAAGCAAAGTACAACTTAAGACATGGGAATTTGGAGAGAAAAAATAAGAAAGAAGGCAAAGGAACCTCTTGGGGAATCCTTTTCTGAGACACAATCATTTCCCCTTATCCACAATTTTGTTTTCCATGGTTAGTTCCCTGGTCAACTCTGGTCTAAAATATTCTGACAGGTGCTGAGAAACTGGAGCATGGAGAGAGACTGCTCACATAGGTCTTCTTCAGAACACTATAATAATTGTTCTGTTTTCTCGTAAGTTACCGTTGTTGATATCTTCTGGTGCCCAATTCATAAATTAAGTTTTGTCATAAGTAGGAAGAGTCAGAGGTACAGCATCCAGTGCTATCTGAGGTGTCAGGTGATCTGGGAACCCTGCAATGGACCCCCAAAGGCCAGATGGGATTACCGAACTGCACCTGCACAGAGAACGAGTCCAAGGACACTTTGAAGAGGGAATCTTTCTGGACTCTGGGTCACTTATTTTCTCGTGCGGCCTTCAGGGATTGGGAGCTATTGTTGCGCCTCCCACATCCAAGGCCTGTGCTTGTGTCCCACACAACTCCTCAGGAACCCGCGACCCAGATCCACCACCTTCCCTCCAGAGGTTTCTCTAGAGTGGTGCATGATGCTCCCACAGCTAGGCCCTGCCCTCTGCCCATTCCCTCCTTGCCTTCCCCCACATCCAGCCAGAGTCTGGACCTCTTTCTGTCTCCAAAATACCAGCTCCACGCCCTCGGGGACTTGTCCCAACTCCCTCCTTGGCTTCACGCACGCCACTATTACAGAACTTCTCAGACTGCCTGGTGATTTATTTACCACAAATTGATCTCTGTGGATGCAGAAGAAGGCCTGGCTCTTATTTCTCCCTGTGTTCCCGCAGCAGAGTTGCATCACCAAGGACGTGCTTGATGATGATCGGCAAATGGTGGCCGAAGGCTAGAACTGCTCCAGGTTGTGAAATGGTGCTCCTGGTCTCAAAATACAACTTCCATGCATCTACCTTCCTGATTTCAGAGGTTTAATGCTTAAATTCCTGCCTCCCTTAGGAAAACTGTCTTCAGAAACATGTAAACATAACTCCATGTCCCACAGGCAGAGAAATAGAAAGAAACATGGTGTGTATCACCTAGAACTAGGAGAAAGTGGTGCATTACCTGTCACACACAATCTCCCAGGTAGAGAACCTTGAGTTCTGACTAATCAGGGTCGGGTCGTCTCGTCTTGCTGCTCCGAGCAGCTCATCTGTGCACACGTCACACTCATTCTTCCCGGTGGCAAAGTTCCAATAGGGCAAAGCAAAGGACTCGTTGCCAATGAGTCTCTAAAAGCAAAGGGAGGGCCCGTCACTTTATGTATGTGTCAGATGCTACACAAAGGCGTCCAAGCAAAGGCTGGCCTGCTTCTTGGCCAAATTCACAGTAAAACTACAAATACCGATTGGATTGGCAAGGAAATATCAATGTAAAGATATAGCTGTATATATTCACATAAATATACAAATCTCATATATGCATTGTGCATATGTGTAAATATGCACAATACATTTGTTCTGCCTTAATACAGAAGGAAATCATACATTTGCAACAATGTGCAACAGTATAGGTAATTTGTCAAGAGAGCAGACTTTAGATGCTCACAGAGGGAAAAGAAAGCTATCTGAAACACTGAGGGTATTGGGTTGTTTTTTTCCCCCCACTGTTATCACTGAAATAAGTGTATCAAACATGGTTTACTTCTTGAATGCAAATCCTTTTTAGATACAGAGCACACACGGTTTTGACCAACCTGGAGCTCTCTTTCCAGCCACAACAAATGGTACCTGTGCCATGTGACAAAGGCAGGCCCTTGGTGAGAGAAATCAATGGCCTTATAGGGGCGTCCTGGACCTAAAACAGTTGGGAAATAGAGATCAGAGAATAGAATACTTAAGTTAAACCTTAGCAGAGTACGTCTGTGTCCAAAAGGACCACAGTGTTTTAGTTTAAAATCCATGTATCTAAACAGCAATGATAAGAACAATAACAAAGTTTCAAACACAGCACTTTCACAAACTAGCAACTTTCATTCCTCAAACTTTTTTTTTCTTTTCTTTTCTTTTTAGCAGAGAGCTGGAAAATTCAAGTCAATCTCAGCAGTCAGGGTCCTGTTACATATTTTAATTTTTACACAACAATGCATTACAGTAAAATGCTGTCTAAAAGTGTCAATCCTTAATACCTAAATGAAATGCATTTTAAGGATTTTCTGACTTGCTCTTTAAAATCACATAAATTTATAACAGAGGAACTACTTAATAATGTAGCAACTTCAACCACGCTCGGTGCTAATGCAGCCTTTATACATCCAAAAAGAACTTTTCGAGAATACTGCCTCACCCATCAATCAGCTAGAACCACAAGCTGACAAGCATGGTCACTGAGACCAGAAGAGGAAAAAAAATATGCCGGAACCAATTTAGCTGGCCACTGGAACTGCCAATTTCAGCGAAGCGCTTTGGGCAATTTAACGCCCTTCTTGCTGCCCGCTCTCCATCCATCTTCCGCCTTTCATAGCAGCTTTTGATGGTTATGCAGAAACTTCAGCTCACTTTAGCGCTTTCAAAGTACCTGTAATAACTTCAGAGAGCCGAACAGACGTGAATATAAATTCAGTTCCTAGATAGGACCAGAAACTATAGTTTTCCTTTCCTCTTGAGAGCCTATCTTCTCATAAAGCAAAAATTCCTCAGAGTAAAGACAGGAAAACGATAAAGGCTTTTAGCCTCATCTGTGGATAAAGGAAGATGGATGCTTCCCCGTGAGGCAGGTTTTAACAACGCTCACACTAAAAGCAGAGCATCTGTCACTGATGCTGGCCACACCACCTTTCTAAAAATTCGTTTTTGACTAAAGAAAAGTTTCACGTTTTCTACACAAAATGATGAGAGGAACACCAAAGGCTAGGATCTGGTGATGTGCGTGAGAGAAGGAGATGCTGAGAGAGCTGCACCACCCCAGGGCGCTCAATGACTTTGTTCACCCTGACCCAGGGAGGGGACCCAGAAGTAGGGACAGCAGCAGAAATAGCCAAGTGTGCAGACTGCTATGAAAAGAATCTAGAATGGACTCAAACTCTCCTAGAACAAACCAATGGCTTCTCCTCAGACCACGGTTAAATAGGGGCGAAGCTGTAGCTGTTTGATTGCTGAAGTTGATTGCTGACTATCAACTTTCTGTGCTGTATCCCTCCCAGTCCTCACATTTTTTTAGGTTCCCGGGAAGTCCTCAATATTTCATAAACATCGTTTCATTATGATTGTGGAGGTGGGGGACATGCGCACCAGAGCACATGTTGGGGTCAAAGGACATCTTCATGAAATCCGAGAAGCCTCCCAGCATTTTGAAATTGTGTTGTCAAGGAAACATTTAAGCAGCGCCGTAGCAACGTAGAGTTCCCGCTTAGCGTGTAGATGATTATGCCTGCGTTGGATGCTTTAAAAGGTGGTGAAATGAGCTGAGGCCCATGGCCAGCAAGAAGATAAAGACCCATGCTACGTAGTCTGGACACCTGAGTTTGATCGACAAGACCGACATCAAAGCAGAAGGAGAGGACAGTGATCAGAAGATGCCACCTGTCCTACAAGGAAGCAACCTCAAGCGAGCGTCCAACTGAAAACCTAAAGACATGTGAGTTCAAGGGGTCCCCACATTTCTAGTACAGATAC